>NW_024427264.1:0-64398 GCF_000231095.2 Oryza brachyantha
GGTAGTTTCGCTACTGAAGTTGTGTTCGTGCATGATGTGTAATCCAAGTGGATACCCAATTTGTTTTTTTATCCCGATGTTCACGGTCGAATGTTCGTAGAGTTGTTATGAAGTGTGAAGTTGTTGACGGAATCCAGGTGTACCATTCGTGCTCGGTACTTTCGCTACTAAAGTTGTTCGAGCATCAAGTTTAAACCAAGTAGACACACGGTTTGTGTAGTTATCCGGATTTTCATGGTTCAATCTTCGTTGACTTTGTGTGAGTGGTGAAGTTGTTGATTGAATACAAGTGTACCAATCTTGCTCGGTAGTTTCGCTACCCAAGTTGTGTTCGTGCATGAAGTGTAAACCAAGTGGATACACAATTTGTTTTGTTATCCCGATGTTTATGGTCGAATGATCGTAGTGTTTTATGAAGTGTGAAGTGTTGATGGAATCCAAGTGTACCGTTCGTGCTCGGTACTTTCGCTACTAAAGTTGTGTTCGAGCATCAAGTTAAACCAAGTGGATACACGGGTTGTGTAGTTATCATGATTTCATGGTTTAATCTTGGTTGACTTTGTGTGAGTGGTGAAGTTGTTGATTGAATACAAGTGTACCAATCTTGCTCTGTAGTTTCGCTACCGAACTTGTGATATGTTTCGTTTTGTTATCCGATGTTCATGGTTGAATGTTCGTAGAGTTTTTATGAAGTGTGAAGTTGTTGAGGGAATCCAGGTGTACCATTCGTGCTCGGTACTTTCGCTACAAAAGTTGTGTTCGAGCATCAATTTTAAACCAAGTGGATACACGGTTTGTGTAGTTATCCGGATATTCATGGATTAATCTTGGTGACTTTGTGTGAGTGGTGAAGCTGTTGATTGAATACAAGGGTACGAATCATGCTCGGTAGTTTCGCTACCGAAGTTGTGTTCGTGCATGAAGTGTAAACCAAGTGGATTCCCAATTTGTTTTGTTATCCCGATATTCATGGTTCAATGTTCGTACAGTTTTTATGAAGTGTGAAGTTCTTGAGGGAATCCAGGTGAACCATTCGTGCTCGGTAGTTTCGCTCCTAAAGTTGTGTTCGAGCATCAAGTGTAAACGAAGTGGGTACACGAGTTGTGTAGTTATCCGGATGTTCATGGTTTAATCTTGGTTGACTTTTGTGAGTGGTGAAGTTGTTGATTGAATACAAGTGTACCAATCTTGCTCCGTAGTTTCGCTACCGAAGTTGTGTTCGTGCATGAAGTGTAAACCAAGTGGATTCACAATTTGTTTTGTTATCCCGATGTTCATGGTCGAATGATCGTAGAGTTTTTATGAAGTGTGAAGTTGTTGATGGAACCCAAGGTGCACCATTCGTGCTCGGTAGTTTCACTCCTAAAGTTGTGTTCGAGCATCAAGTGTAAACGAAGTGGGTACACGAGTTGTGTAGTTATCCGGATGTTCATGGTTTAATCTTGGTTGACTTTGTGTGAGTGGTGATGTTTTGATTGAATGCAAGTGTACCAATCATGCTAGGTAATTTCGCTACTGAAGTTGTGTTCGCGCATGATGTGTAATCCAAGTGGATACACAATTTGTTTTTTATCCCGATGTTCATGGTCGAATGTTCGTAGAGTTGTTATGAAGTGTGAAGTTGTTGACGGAATCCAGGTGTACCATTCGTGCTCGGTACTTTCGCTACTAAAGTTATGTTCGAGCATCAAGTTTAAACCAAGTAGACACACGGTTTGTGTAGTTATCCGGATTTTCATGGTTCAATCTTCGTTGACTTTGTGTGAGTGGTGAAGTTGTTGATTGAATACAAGTGTACCAATCTTGCTCGGTAGTTTCGCTACCCAAGTTGTGTTCGTGCATGAAGTGTAAACCAAGTGGATACACAATTTGTTTTGTTATCCCGATGTTTATGGTCGAATGATCGTAGTGTTTTTATGAAGTGTGAAGTTGTTGATGGAATCCAAGTGTACTGTTCGTGGTCGGTACTTTCGCTACTAAAGTTGTGTTCGAGCATCAAGTTTAAACCAAGTGGATACACGGGTTGTGTAGTTATCATGATTTCATGGTTTAATCTTGGTTGACTTTGTGTGAGTGGTGAAGTTGTTGATTGAATACAAGTGTACCAATCTTGCTCTGTAGTTTCGCTACCGAACTTGTGTTCGTGCATGAAGTGTAAACCAAGCGGATTCACAATTTGTTTTGTTATCCCGATGTTCATGGTTGAATGTTCGTAGAGTTTTTATGAAGTGTGAAGTTGTTGAGGGAATCCAGGTGTACCATTCGTGCTCGGTACTTTCGCTACAAAGTTGTGTTCGAGCATCAAGTGTAAACGAAGTGGGTACACGGTTTGTGTAGTTATCCGGATATTCATGGATTAATCTTGGTTGACTTTGTGTGAGTGGTGAAGCTGTTGATTGAATACAAGGGTACGAATCATGCTCGGTAGTTTCGCTACCGAAGTTGTGTTCGTGCATGAAGTGTAAACCAAGTGGATTCCCAATTTGTTTTGTTATCCCGATGTTCATGGTCGAATGATCGTAGAGTTTTTATGAAGTGTGAAGTTCTTGAGGGAATCCAGGTGACCATTCGTGCTCGGTAGTTTCGCTCCTAAAGTTGTGTTCGAGCATCAAGTGTAAACGAAGTGGGTACACGAGTTGTGTAGTTATCCGGATGTTCATGGTTTAATCTTGGTTGACTTTGTGTGAGTGGTGATGTTTTTGATTGAATGCAAGTGTACCAATCATGCTAGGTAGTTTCGCTACTGAAGTTGTGTTCGTGCATGATGTGTAATCCAAGTGGATACACAATTTGTTTTTTATCCCGATGTTCATGGTCGAATGTTCGTAGAGTTGTTATGAAGTGTGAAGTTGTTGACGGAATCCAGGTGTACCATTCGTGCTCGGTACTTTCGCTACTAAGTATGTTCGAGCATCAAGTTAAACCCAAGTAGACACACGGTTTGTGTAGTTATCCGGATTTTCATGGTTCAATCTTCGTTGACTTTGTGTGAGTGGTGAAGTTGTTGATTGAATACAAGTGTACCAATCTTGCTCGGTAGTTTCGCTACCCAAGTTGTGTTCGTGCATGAAGTGTAAACCAAGTGGATACACAATTTGTTTTGTTATCCCGATGTTTATGGTCGAATGATCGTAGTGTTTTTATGAAGTGTGAAGTTGTTGATGGAATCCAAGTGTACTGTTCGTGGTCGGTACTTTCGCTACTAAAGTTGTGTTCGAGCATCAAGTTTAAACCAAGTGGATACACGGGTTGTGTAGTTATCATGATTTCATGGTTTAATCTTGGTTGACTTTGTGTGAGTGGTGAAGTTGTTGATTGAATACAAGTGTACCAATCTTGCTCTGTAGTTTTCGCTACCGAACTTGTGTTCGTGCATGAAGTGTAAACCAAGCGGATTCACAATTTGTTTTGTTATCCCGATGTTCATGGTTGAATGTTCGTAGAGTTTTTATGAAGTGTGAAGTTGTTGAGGGAATCCAGGTGTACCATTCGTGCTCGGTACTTTCGCTACAAAAGTTGTGTTCGAGCATCAATTTAAACCAAGTGGATACACGGTTTTGTGTAGTTATCCGGATATTCATGGATTAATCTTGGTTGACTTTGTGTGAGTGGTGAAGCTGTTGATTGAATACAAGGGTACGAATCATGCTCGGTAGTTTCGCTACCGAAGTTGTGTTCGTGCATGAAGTGTAAACCAAGTGGATTCCCAATTTGTTTTGTTATCCCGATATTCATGGTTCAATGTTCGTACAGTTTTTATGAAGTGTGAAGTTCTTGAGGGAATCCAGGTGAACCATTCGTGCTCGGTAGTTTCGCTCCTAAAGTTGTGTTCGAGCATCAAGTGTAAACGAAGTGGGTACACGAGTTGTGTAGTTATCCGGATGTTCATGGTTTAATCTTGGTTGACTTTTTGTGAGTGGTGAAGTTGTTGATTGAATACAAGTGTACCAATCTTGCTCTGTAGTTTCGCTACCGAAGTTGTGTTCGTGCATGAAGTGTAAACCAAGTGGATTCACAATTTGTTTTGTTATCCCGATGTTCATGGTCGAATGATCGTAGAGTTTTTATGAAGTGTGAAGTTGTTGATGGAACCCAAGTGCACCATTCGTGCTCGGTAGTTTCGCTCCTAAAGTTGTGTTCGAGCATCAAGTGTAACGAAGTGGGTACACGAGTTGTGTAGTTATCCGGATGTTCATGGTTTAATCTTGGTTGACTTTGTGTGAGTGGTGATGTTTTTGATTGAATGCAAGTGTACCAATCATGCTAGGTAGTTTCGCTACTGAAGTTGTGTTCGTGCATGATGTGTAATCCAAGTGGATACACAATTTGTTTTTTATATCCCGATGTTCATGGTCGAATGTTCGTAGAGTTGTTATGAAGTGTGAAGTTGTTGACGGAATCCAGGTGTACCATTCGTGCTCGGTACTTTCGCTACTAAAGTTATGTTCGAGCATCAAGTTTAAACCAAGTAGACACACGGTTTGTGTAGTTATCCGGATTTTCATGGTTCAATCTTCGTTGACTTTGTGTGAGTGGTGAAGTTGTTGATTGAATACAAGTGTACCAATCTTGCTCGGTAGTTTCGCTACCCAAGTTGTGTTCGTGCATGAAGTGTAAACCAAGTGGATACACAATTTGTTTTGTTATCCCGATGTTTATGGTCGAATGATCGTAGTGTTTTTATGAAGTGTGAAGTTGTTGATGGAATCCAAGTGTACCGTTCGTGGTCGGTACTTTCGCTACTAAAGTTGTGTTCGAGCATCAAGTTTAAACCAAGTGGATACACGGGTTGTGTAGTTATCATGATTTCATGGTTTAATCTTGGTTGACTTTGTGTGAGTGGTGAAGTTGTTGATTGAATACAAGTGTACCAATCTTGCTCTGTAGTTTCGCTACCGAACTTGTGTTCGTGCATGAAGTGTAAACCAAGCGGATTCACAATTTGTTTTGTTATCCCGATGTTCATGGTTGAATGTTCGTAGAGTTTTTATGAAGTGTGAAGTTGTTGAGGGAATCCAGGTGTACCATTCGTGCTCGGTACTTTCGCTACAAAAGTTGTGTTCGAGCATCAATTTTAAACCAAGTGGATACACGGTTTGTGTAGTTATCCGGATATTCATGGATTAATCTTGGTTGACTTTGTGTGAGTGGTGAAGCTGTTGATTGAATACAAGGGTACGAATCATGCTCGGTAGTTTCGCTACCGAAGTTGTGTTCGTGCATGAAGTGTAAACCAAGTGGATACACAATTTGTTTTGTTATCCCGATGTTTATGGTCGAATGATCGTAGTGTTTTTATGAAGTGTGAAGTTGTTGATGGAATCCAAGTGTACCGTTCGTGGTCGGTACTTTCGCTACTAAAGTTGTGTTCGAGCATCAAGTTTAAACCAAGTGGATACATGGGTTGTGTAGTTATCATGATTTCATGGTTTAATCTTGGTTGACTTTGTGTGAGTGGTGAAGTTGTTGATTGAATACAAGTGTACCAATCTTGCTCTGTAGTTTCGCTACCGAACTTGTGTTCGTGCATGAAGTGTAAACCAAGCGGATTCACAATTTGTTTTGTTATCCCGATGTTCATGGTTGAATGTTCGTAGAGTTTTTATGAAGTGTGAAGTTGTTGAGGGAATCCAGGTGTACCATTCGTGCTCGGTACTTTCGCTAGCAAAGTTGTGTTCGAGCATCAATTTTAAACCAAGTGGATACACGGTTTGTGTAGTTATCCGGATATTCATGGATTAATCTTGGTTGACTTTGTGTGAGTGGTGAAGCTGTTGATTGAATACAAGGGTACGAATCATGCTCGGTAGTTTCGCTACCGAAGTTGTGTTCGTGCATGAAGTGTAAACCAAGTGGATTCACAATTTGTTTTGTTATCCCGATGTTCATGGTTGAATGTTCGTAGAGTTTTTATGAAGTGTGAAGTTGTTGATGGAATCCAAGTGTACCATTCGTGCTCGGTACCTTCGCTACTAAAGCTGTGTTCGAGCATCAAGTTTAAACCAAGTGGATACACGGGTTGTGTAGTTATCATGATTTCATGGTTTAATCTTGGTTGACTTTTGTGAGTGGTGAAGTTGTTGATTGAATACAAGTGTACCAATCTTGCTCGGTAGTTTCGCTACCCAAGTTGTGTTCGTGCATGAAGTGTAAACCAAGTGGATACACAATTTGTTTTGTTATCCCGATGTTTATGGTCGAATGATCGTAGTGTTTTTATGAAGTGTGAAGTTGTTGATGGAATCCAAGTGTACTGTACGTGGTCGGTACTTTCGCTACTAAAGTTGTGTTCGAGCATCAACTTTAAACCAAGTGGATACACGGGTTGTGTAGTTATCATGATTTCATGGTTTAATCTTGGTTGACTTTGTGTGAGTGGTGAAGTTGTTGATTGAATACAAGTGTACCAATCTTGCTCTGTAGTTTCGCTACCGAACTTGTGTTCGTGCATGAAGTGTAAACCAAGCGGATTCACAATTTGTTTTGTTATCCCGATGTTCATGGTTGAATGTTCGTAGAGTTTTTATGAAGTGTGAAGTTGTTGAGGGAATCCAGGTGTACCATTCGTGCTCGGTACTTTCGCTACAAAAGTTGTGTTCGAGCATCAATTTTAAACCAAGTGGATACACGGTTTGTGTAGTTATCCGGATATTCATGGATTAATCTTGGTTGACTTTGTGTGAGTGGTGAAGCTGTTGATTGAATACAAGGGTACGAATCATGCTCGGTAGTTTCGCTACCGAAGTTGTGTTCGTGCATGAAGTGTAAACCAAGTGGATACACAATTTGTTTTGTTATCCCGATGTTTATGGTCGAATGATCGTAGTGTTTTTATGAAGTGTGATGTTGTTGATGGAATCCAAGTGTACCGTTCGTGGTCGGTACTTTCGCTACTAAAGTTGTGTTCGAGCATCAAGTTTAAACCAAGTGGATACACGGGTTGTGTAGTTATCATGATTTCATGGTTTAATCTTGGTTGACTTTGTGTGAGTGGTGAAGTTGTTGATTGAATACAAGTGTACCAATCTTGCTCTGTAGTTTCGCTACCGAACTTGTGTTCGTGCATGAAGTGTAAACCAAGCGGATTCACAATTTGTTTTGTTATCCCGATGTTCATAGTTGAATGTTCGTAGAGTTTTTATGAAGTGTGAAGTTGTTGAGGGAATCCAGGTGTACCATTCGTGCTCGGTACTTTCGCTACAAAAGTTGTGTTCGAGCATCAATTTTAAACCAAGTGGATACACGGTTTGTGTTGTTATCCGGATATTCATGGATTAATCTTGGTTGACTTTGTGTGAGTGGTGAAGCTGTTGATTGAATACAAGGGTACGAATCATGCTCGGTAGTTTCGCCACCGAAGTTGTGTTCGTGCATGAAGTGTAAACCAAGTGGATTCACAATTTGTTTTGTTATCCCGATGTTCATGGTTGAATGTTCGTAGAGTTTTTATGAAGTGTGAAGTTGTTGATGGAATCCAAGTGTACCATTCGTGCTCGGTACCTTCGCTACTAAAGTTGTGTTCGAGCATCAAGTTTAAACCAAGTGGATACACGGGTTGTGTAGTTATCATGATTTCATGGTTTAATCTTGGTTGACTTTTTGTGAGTGGTGAAGTTGTTGATTGAATACAAGCGTACCAATCTTGCTCTGTAGTTTCGCTACCGAAGTTGTGTTCGTGCATGAAGTGTAAACCAAGTGGATTCACAATTTGTTTTGTTATCCCGATGTTCATGGTCGAATGATCGTAGAGTTTTTATGAAGTGTGAAGTTGTTGATGGAACCCAAGTGCACCATTCGTGCTCGGTAGTTTCGCTCCTAAAGTTGTGTTCGAGCATCAAGTGTAAACGAAGTGGGTACACGAGTTGTGTAGTTATCCGGATGTTCATGGTTTAATCTTGGTTGACTTTGTGTGAGTGGTGATGTTGTTGATTGAATACAAGTGTACCAATCTTGCTCTGTAGTTTCGCTACCGAACTTGTGTTCGTGCATGAAGTGTAAACCAAGCGGATTCACAATTTGTTTTGTTATCCCGATGTTCATGGTTGAATGTTCGTAGAGTTTTTATGAAGTGTGAAGTTGTTGAGGGAATCCAGGTGTACCATTCGTGCTCGGTACTTTCGCTACAAAAGTTGTGTTCGAGCATCAATTTTAAACCAAGTGGATACACGGTTTGTGTAGTTATCCGGATATTCATGGATTAATCTTGGTTGACTTTGTGTGAGTGGTGAAGCTGTTGATTGAATACAAGGGTACGAATCATGCTCGGTAGTTTCGCTACCGAAGTTGTGTTCGTGCATGAAGTGTAAACCAAGTGGATACACAATTTGTTTTGTTATCCCGATGTTTATGGTCGAATGATCGTAGTGTTTTTATGAAGTGTGATGTTGTTGATGGAATCCAAGTGTACCGTTCGTGGTCGGTACTTTCGCTACTAAAGTTGTGTTCGAGCATCAAGTTTAAACCAAGTGGATACACGGGTTGTGTAGTTATCATGATTTCATGGTTTAATCTTGGTTGACTTTGTGTGAGTGGTGAAGTTGTTGATTGAATACAAGTGTACCAATCTTGCTCTGTAGTTTCGCTACCGAACTTGTGTTCGTGCATGAAGTGTAAACCAAGCGGATTCACAATTTGTTTTGTTATCCCGATGTTCATAGTTGAATGTTCGTAGAGTTTTTATGAAGTGTGAAGTTGTTGAGGGAATCCAGGTGTACCATTCGTGCTCGGTACTTTCGCTACAAAAGTTGTGTTCGAGCATCAATTTTAAACCAAGTGGATACACGGTTTGTGTTGTTATCCGGATATTCATGGATTAATCTTGGTTGACTTTGTGTGAGTGGTGAAGCTGTTGATTGAATACAAGGGTACGAATCATGCTCGGTAGTTTCGCCACCGAAGTTGTGTTCGTGCATGAAGTGTAAACCAAGTGGATTCACAATTTGTTTTGTTATCCCGATGTTCATGGTTGAATGTTCGTAGAGTTTTTATGAAGTGTGAAGTTGTTGATGGAATCCAAGTGTACCATTCGTGCTCGGTACCTTCGCTACTAAAGTTGTGTTCGAGCATCAAGTTTAAACCAAGTGGATACACGGGTTGTGTAGTTATCATGATTTCATGGTTTAATCTTGGTTGACTTTTTGTGAGTGGTGAAGTTGTTGATTGAATACAAGCGTACCAATCTTGCTCTGTAGTTTCGCTACCGAAGTTGTGTTCGTGCATGAAGTGTAAACCAAGTGGATTCACAATTTGTTTTGTTATCCCGATGTTCATGGTCGAATGATCGTAGAGTTTTTATGAAGTGTGAAGTTGTTGATGGAACCCAAGTGCACCATTCGTGCTCGGTAGTTTCGCTCCTAAAGTTGTGTTCGAGCATCAAGTGTAAACGAAGTGGGTACACGAGTTGTGTAGTTATCCGGATGTTCATGGTTTAATCTTGGTTGACTTTGTGTGAGTGGTGATGTTGTTGATTGAATACAAGTGTACCAATCTTGCTCTGTAGTTTCGCTACCGAACTTGTGTTCGTGCATGAAGTGTAAACCAAGCGGATTCACAATTTGTTTTGTTATCCCGATGTTCATGGTTGAATGTTCGTAGAGTTTTTATGAAGTGTGAAGTTGTTGAGGGAATCCAGGTGTACCATTCGTGCTCGGTACTTTCGCTACAAAAGTTGTGTTCGAGCATCAATTTTAAACCAAGTGGATACACGGTTTGTGTAGTTATCCGGATATTCATGGATTAATCTTGGTTGACTTTGTGTGAGTGGTGAAGCTGTTGATTGAATACAAGGGTACGAATCATGCTCGGTAGTTTCGCTACCGAAGTTGTGTTCGTGCATGAAGTGTAAACCAAGTGGATACACAATTTGTTTTGTTATCCCGATGTTTATGGTCGAATGATCGTAGTGTTTTTATGAAGTGTGATGTTGTTGATGGAATCCAAGTGTACCGTTCGTGGTCGGTACTTTCGCTACTAAAGTTGTGTTCGAGCATCAAGTTTAAACCAAGTGGATACACGGGTTGTGTAGTTATCATGATTTCATGGTTTAATCTTGGTTGACTTTGTGTGAGTGGTGAAGTTGTTGATTGAATACAAGTGTACCAATCTTGCTCTGTAGTTTCGCTACCGAACTTGTGTTCGTGCATGAAGTGTAAACCAAGCGGATTCACAATTTGTTTTGTTATCCCGATGTTCATAGTTGAATGTTCGTAGAGTTTTTATGAAGTGTGAAGTTGTTGAGGGAATCCAGGTGTACCATTCGTGCTCGGTACTTTCGCTACAAAAGTTGTGTTCGAGCATCAATTTTAAACCAAGTGGATACACGGTTTGTGTTGTTATCCGGATATTCATGGATTAATCTTGGTTGACTTTGTGTGAGTGGTGAAGCTGTTGATTGAATACAAGGGTACGAATCATGCTCGGTAGTTTCGCCACCGAAGTTGTGTTCGTGCATGAAGTGTAAACCAAGTGGATTCACAATTTGTTTTGTTATCCCGATGTTCATGGTTGAATGTTCGTAGAGTTTTTATGAAGTGTGAAGTTGTTGATGGAATCCAAGTGTACCATTCGTGCTCGGTACCTTCGCTACTAAAGTTGTGTTCGAGCATCAAGTTTAAACCAAGTGGATACACGGGTTGTGTAGTTATCATGATTTCATGGTTTAATCTTGGTTGACTTTTTGTGAGTGGTGAAGTTGTTGATTGAATACAAGCGTACCAATCTTGCTCTGTAGTTTCGCTACCGAAGTTGTGTTCGTGCATGAAGTGTAAACCAAGTGGATTCACAATTTGTTTTGTTATCCCGATGTTCATGGTCGAATGATCGTAGAGTTTTTATGAAGTGTGAAGTTGTTGATGGAACCCAAGTGCACCATTCGTGCTCGGTAGTTTCGCTCCTAAAGTTGTGTTCGAGCATCAAGTGTAAACGAAGTGGGTACACGAGTTGTGTAGTTATCCGGATGTTCATGGTTTAATCTTGGTTGACTTTGTGTGAGTGGTGATGTTGTTGATTGAATACAAGTGTACCAATCTTGCTCTGTAGTTTCGCTACCGAACTTGTGTTCGTGCATGAAGTGTAAACCAAGCGGATTCACAATTTGTTTTGTTATCCCGATGTTCATGGTTGAATGTTCGTAGAGTTTTTATGAAGTGTGAAGTTGTTGAGGGAATCCAGGTGTACCATTCGTGCTCGGTACTTTCGCTACAAAAGTTGTGTTCGAGCATCAATTTTAAACCAAGTGGATACACGGTTTGTGTAGTTATCCGGATATTCATGGATTAATCTTGGTTGACTTTGTGTGAGTGGTGAAGCTGTTGATTGAATACAAGGGTACGAATCATGCTCGGTAGTTTCGCTACCGAAGTTGTGTTCGTGCATGAAGTGTAAACCAAGTGGATACACAATTTGTTTTGTTATCCCGATGTTTATGGTCGAATGATCGTAGTGTTTTTATGAAGTGTGATGTTGTTGATGGAATCCAAGTGTACCGTTCGTGGTCGGTACTTTCGCTACTAAAGTTGTGTTCGAGCATCAAGTTTAAACCAAGTGGATACACGGGTTGTGTAGTTATCATGATTTCATGGTTTAATCTTGGTTGACTTTGTGTGAGTGGTGAAGTTGTTGATTGAATACAAGTGTACCAATCTTGCTCTGTAGTTTCGCTACCGAACTTGTGTTCGTGCATGAAGTGTAAACCAAGCGGATTCACAATTTGTTTTGTTATCCCGATGTTCATAGTTGAATGTTCGTAGAGTTTTTATGAAGTGTGAAGTTGTTGAGGGAATCCAGGTGTACCATTCGTGCTCGGTACTTTCGCTACAAAAGTTGTGTTCGAGCATCAATTTTAAACCAAGTGGATACACGGTTTGTGTTGTTATCCGGATATTCATGGATTAATCTTGGTTGACTTTGTGTGAGTGGTGAAGCTGTTGATTGAATACAAGGGTACGAATCATGCTCGGTAGTTTCGCCACCGAAGTTGTGTTCGTGCATGAAGTGTAAACCAAGTGGATTCACAATTTGTTTTGTTATCCCGATGTTCATGGTTGAATGTTCGTAGAGTTTTTATGAAGTGTGAAGTTGTTGATGGAATCCAAGTGTACCATTCGTGCTCGGTACCTTCGCTACTAAAGTTGTGTTCGAGCATCAAGTTTAAACCAAGTGGATACACGGGTTGTGTAGTTATCATGATTTCATGGTTTAATCTTGGTTGACTTTTTGTGAGTGGTGAAGTTGTTGATTGAATACAAGCGTACCAATCTTGCTCTGTAGTTTCGCTACCGAAGTTGTGTTCGTGCATGAAGTGTAAACCAAGTGGATTCACAATTTGTTTTGTTATCCCGATGTTCATGGTCGAATGATCGTAGAGTTTTTATGAAGTGTGAAGTTGTTGATGGAACCCAAGTGCACCATTCGTGCTCGGTAGTTTCGCTCCTAAAGTTGTGTTCGAGCATCAAGTGTAAACGAAGTGGGTACACGAGTTGTGTAGTTATCCGGATGTTCATGGTTTAATCTTGGTTGACTTTGTGTGAGTGGTGATGTTTTTGATTGAATGCAAGTGTACCAATCATGCTAGGTAGTTTCGCTACTGAAGTTGTGTTCGTGCATGATGTGTAATCCAAGTGGATACACAATTTGTTTTTTTATCCCGATGTTCACGGTCGAATGTTCGTAGAGTTGTTATGAAGTGTGAAGTTGTTGACGGAATCCAGGTGTACCATTCGTGCTCGGTACTTTCGCTACTAAAGTTATGTTCGAGCATCAAGTTTAAACCAAGTAGACACACGGTTTGTGTAGTTATCCGGATTTTCATGGATCAATCTTCGTTGACTTTGTGTGAGTGGTGAAGTTGTTGATTGAATACAAGTGTACCAATCTTGCTCGGTAGTTTCGCTACCCAAGTTGTGTTCGTGCATGAAGTGTAAACCAAGTGGATACACAATTTGTTTTGTTATCCCGATGTTTATGGTCGAATGATCGTAGTGTTTTTATGAAGTGTGAAGTTGTTGATGGAATCCAAGTGTACTGTTCGTGGTCGGTACTTTCGCTACTAAAGTTGTGTTCGAGCATCAAGTTTAAACCAAGTGGATACACGGGTTGTGTAGTTATCATGATTTCATGGTTTAATCTTGGTTGACTTTGTGTGAGTGGTGAAGTTGTTGATTGAATACAAGTGTACCAATCTTGCTCTGTAGTTTCGCTACCGAACTTGTGTTCGTGCATGAAGTGTAAACCAAGCGGATTCACAATTTGTTTTGTTATCCCGATGTTCATGGTTGAATGTTCGTAGAGTTTTTATGAAGTGTGAAGTTGTTGAGGGAATCCAGGTGTACCATTCGTGCTCGGTACTTTCGCTACAAAAGTTGTGTTCGAGCATCAATTTTAAACCAAGTGGATACACGGTTTGTGTAGTTATCCGGATATTCATGGATTAATCTTGGTTGACTTTGTGTGAGTGGTGAAGCTGTTGATTGAATACAAGGGTACGAATCATGCTCGGTAGTTTCGCTACCGAAGTTGTGTTCGTGCATGAAGTGTAAACCAAGTGGATACACAATTTGTTTTGTTATCCCGATGTTTATGGTCGAATGATCGTAGTGTTTTTATGAAGTGTGAAGTTGTTGATGGAATCCAAGTGTACCGTTCGTGGTCGGTACTTTCGCTACTAAAGTTGTGTTCGAGCATCAAGTTTAAACCAAGTGGATACACGGGTTGTGTAGTTATCATGATTTCATGGTTTAATCTTGGTTGACTTTGTGTGAGTGGTGAAGTTGTTGATTGAATACAAGTGTACCAATCTTGCTCTGTAGTTTCGCTACCGAACTTGTGTTCGTGCATGAAGTGTAAACCAAGCGGATTCACAATTTGTTTTGTTATCCCGATGTTCATGGTTGAATGTTCGTAGAGTTTTTATGAAGTGTGAAGTTGTTGAGGGAATCCAGGTGTACCATTCGTGCTCGGTACTTTCGCTACAAAAGTTGTGTTCGAGCATCAATTTTAAACCAAGTGGATACACGGTTTGTGTAGTTATCCGGATATTCATGGATTAATCTTGGTTGACTTTGTGTGAGTGGTGAAGCTGTTGATTGAATACAAGGGTACGAATCATGCTCGGTAGTTTCGCTACCGAAGTTGTGTTCGTGCATGAAGTGTAAACCAAGTGGATTCACAATTTGTTTTGTTATCCCGATGTTCATGGTTGAATGTTCGTAGAGTTTTTATGAAGTGTGAAGTTGTTGATGGAATCCAAGTGTACCATTCGTGCTCGGTACCTTTGCTACTAAAGTTGTGTTCGAGCATCAAGTTTAAACCAAGTGGATACACGGGTTGTGTAGTTATCATGATTTCATGGTTTAATCTTGGTTGACTTTGTGTGAGTGGTGAAGTTGTTGATTGAATACAAGTGTACCAATCCTGCTCTTTAGTTTCGCTACCGAACTTGTGTTCGTGCATGAAGTGTAAACCAATTGGATTCCCAATTTGTTTTGTTAACCCGATATTCATGGTTCAATGTTCGTAGAGTTTTTATGAAGTGTGAAGTTCTTGACGGAATCCAGGTGTACCATTCGTGCTCGGTAGTTTCGCTCCTAAAGTTGTGTTCGAGCATCAAGTGTAAACGAAGTGGGTACACGAGTTGTGTAGTTATCCGGATGTTCATGGTTTAATCTTGGTTGACTTTGTGTGAGTGGTGATGTTTTTGATTGAATGCAAGTGTACCAATCATGCTAGGTAGTTTCGCTACTGAAGTTGTGTTCGTGCATGATGTGTAATCCAAGTGGATACACAATTTGTTTTTTTATCCCGATGTTCACTGTCGAATGTTCGTAGAGTTGTTATGAAGTGTGAAGTTGTTGACGGAATCCAGGTGTACCATTCGTGCTCGGTACTTTCGCTACTAAAGTTATGTTCGAGCATCAAGTTTAAACCAAGTGGACACACGGTTTGTGTAGTTATCCGGATTTTCATGGTTCAATCTTCGTTGACTTTGTGTGAGTGGTGAAGTTGTTGATTGAATACAAGTGTACCAATCTTGCTCTGTAGTTTCACTACCGAACTTGTGTTCGTGCATGAAGTGTAAGCCAAGTGGATTCACAATTTGTTTTATTATCCCGATGTTAATGGTTGAATGTTCGTAGAGTTTTTATGAAGTGTGAAGTTGTTGAGGTAATCCAGGTGTACCATTCGTGCTCGGTACTTTCGCTACTAATGTTTTGTTCGAGCATCAAGTTTAAACCAAGTGGATACACGGGTTGTGTAGTTATCATGATTTCATGGTTTAATCTTGGTTGACTTTGTGTGAGTGGTGAAGTTGTTGATTGAATACAAGTGTACCAATCTTGCTCTGTAGTTTCGCTACCGAACTTGTGTTCGTGCATGAAGTGTAAACCAAGCGGATTCACAATTTGTTTTGTTATCCCGATGTTCATGGTTGAATGTTCGTAGAGTTTTTATGAAGTGTGAAGTTGTTGAGGGAATCCAGGTGTACCATTCGTGCTCGGTACTTTCGCTACAAAAGTTGTGTTCGAGCATCAATTTTAAACCAAGTGGATACACGGTTTGTGTAGTTATCCGGATATTCATGGATTAATCTTGGTTGACTTTGTGTGAGTGGTGAAGCTGTTGATTGAATACAAGGGTACGAATCATGCTCGGTAGTTTCGCTACCGAAGTTGTGTTCGTGCATGAAGTGTAAACCAAGTGGATTCACAATTTGTTTTGTTATCCCGATGTTCATGGTTGAATGTTCGTAGAGTTTTTATGAAGTGTGAAGTTGTTGATGGAATCCAAGTGTACCATTCGTGCTCGGTACCTTCGCTACTAAAGTTGTGTTCGAGCATCAAGTTTAAACCAAGTGGATACACGGGTTGTGTAGTTATCATGATTTCATGGTTTAATCTTGGTTGACTTTGTGTGAGTGGTGAAGTTGTTGATTGAATACAAGTGTACCAATCCTGCTCTTTAGTTTCGCTACCGAACTTGTGTTCGTGCATGAAGTGTAAACCAATTGGATTCCCAATTTGTTTTGTTAACCCGATATTCATGGTTCAATGTTCGTAGAGTTTTTATGAAGTGTGAAGTTCTTGACGGAATCCAGGTGTACCATTCGTGCTCGGTAGTTTCGCTCCTAAAGTTGTGTTCGAGCATCAAGTGTAAACGAAGTGGGTACACGAGTTGTGTAGTTATCCGGATGTTCATGGTTTAATCTTGGTTGACTTTGTGTGAGTGGTGATGTTTTTGATTGAATGCAAGTGTACCAATCATGCTAGGTAGTTTCGCTACTGAAGTTGTGTTCGTGCATGATGTGTAATCCAAGTGGATACACAATTTGTTTTTTTATCCCGATGTTCACTGTCGAATGTTCGTAGAGTTGTTATGAAGTGTGAAGTTGTTGACGGAATCCAGGTGTACCATTCGTGCTCGGTACTTTCGCTACTAAAGTTATGTTCGAGCATCAAGTTTAAACCAAGTGGACACACGGTTTGTGTAGTTATCCGGATTTTCATGGTTCAATCTTCGTTGACTTTGTGTGAGTGGTGAAGTTGTTGATTGAATACAAGTGTACCAATCTTGCTCTGTAGTTTCACTACCGAACTTGTGTTCGTGCATGAAGTGTAAGCCAAGTGGATTCACAATTTGTTTTATTATCCCGATGTTAATGGTTGAATGTTCGTAGAGTTTTTATGAAGTGTGAAGTTGTTGAGGTAATCCAGGTGTACCATTCGTGCTCGGTACTTTCGCTACTAATGTTTTGTTTGAGCATCAAGTTTAAACCAAGTGGATACACGGTTTGTGTAGTTATCCGGATATTCATGGTTCAATCTTCGTTGACTTTGTGTGAGTGGTGAAGTTGTTGATTGAATACAAGTGTACCAATCTTGCTCTGTAGTTTCACTACCGAACTTGTGTTCGTGCATGATGTGTAATCCAAGTGGATACACAATTTGTTTTTTTATCCCGATGTTCACTGTCGAATGTTCGTAGAGTTGTTATGAAGTGTGAAGTTGTTGACGGAATCCAGGTGTACCATTCGTGCTCGGTACTTTCGCTACTAAAGTTATGTTCGAGCATCAAGTTTAAACCAAGTGGACACACGGTTTGTGTAGTTATCCGGATTTTCATGGTTCAATCTTCGTTGACTTTGTGTGAGTGGTGAAGTTGTTGATTGAATACAAGTGTACCAATCTTGCTCTGTAGTTTCCCTACCGAACTTGTGTTCGTGCATGAAGTGTAAGCCAAGTGGATTCACAATTTGTTTTATTATCCCGATGTTAATGGTTGAATGTTCGTAGAGTTTTTATGAAGTGTGAAGTTGTTGAGGTAATCCAGGTGTACCATTCGTGCTCGGTACTTTCGCTACTAATGTTTTGTTTGAGCATCAAGTTTAAACCAAGTGGATACACGGTTTGTGTAGTTATCCGGATATTCATGGTTCAATCTTCGTTGACTTTGTGTGAGTGGTGAAGTTTTTGCTGGATTCAAGTGGACCAATCATGTTCGGTAGTTTCGCTACCGAAGTTGTGTTCGTGCATGAAGTGTAAACCAAGTTGATTCACAATTTGTTTTGTTATCCCGATGTTCATTGTTGAATGTTCGTAGAGTTTTTATGAAGTGTGAAGTTGTTGATGGAATCCAAGTGTACCATTCGTGCTCGGTACTTTCGCTACTAAAGTTGTGTTCGAGCATCATGTTTAAACCAAGTGGATACACGGGTTGTGTAGTTATCATTATTTCATGGTTTAATCTTGGTTGACTTTGTGTGAGTGGTGAAGTTGTTATTTGAATACAAGTGTACCAATTTTGCTCTGTAGTTTCGCTACCGAAGTTGTGTTCGTGCATGAAGTGTAAACCAAGTGGATTCACAATTGGTTTTGTTATGCCGATGTTCATGGTTCAATGTTCGTAGAGTTTTTATGAAGTGTGAAGTTGTTGAGGGAATCCAGGTGTACCATTCGTGCTCGGTAGTTTCGCTCCTAAAGTTGTGTTCGAGCATCAATTGTAAACGAAGTGGGTACACGAGTTGTGTAGTTATCCGGATATTCATGGTTCAATCTTCGTTGACTTTGTGTGAGTGGTGAAGTTTTTGATTGAATTCAAGTGGACCAATCATGTTCGGTAGTTTCGCTACCGAAGTTGTGTTCGTGCATGAAGTGTAAACCAAATGGATACACAATTTGTTTTGTTATCCCGATGTTCATGGTCGAATGATCGTAGAGTTTTTATGAAGTGTGAAGTTGTTGAGGTAATCCAGGTGTACCATTCGTGCTCGGTACTTTCGCTACGAAAGTTGTGTTCGAGCGTCAAGTTTAAACCAAGTGGATACACGGGTTGTGTAGTTATCATGATTTCATGGTTTAATCTTGGTTGACTTTGTGTGAGTGGTGAAGTTGTTCATTGAATAGAAGGGTACCAATCATTCTCGGTAGTTTCGCTACCGAAGTTGTGTTCGTGCATGAAGTGTAAACCAAGTGGATTCACAATTTGTTTTGTTATCCCGATGTTCATGGTTGAATGTTCGTAGAGTTTTTATGAAGTTTTAAGTTGTTGAGGCAATACAGGTGTACCATTCGTGCTCGGTACTTTCGCTACAAAAGTTGTGTTCGAGCATCAATTTTAAACCAAGTGGATACACGGTTTGTGTAGTTATCCGGATATTCATGGATTAATCTTGGTTGACTTTGTGTGAGTGGTGAAGCTGTTGATTGAATACAAGGGTACCAATCATGCTCGGTAGTTTCGCTACCGAAGTTGTGTTCGTGCATGAAGTGTAAACCAAGTGGATTCACAATTTGTTTTGTTATCCCGATGTTCATGGTTGAATGTTCGTAGAGTTTTTATGAGTTGTGAAGTTGTTGAGGGAATCCAGGTGTACCATTCGTGCTCGGTAGTTTCGCTCCTAAAGTTGTGTTCGAGCATCAAGTGTAAACGAAGTGGGTACACGAGTTGTGTAGTTATCCGGATGTTCATGGTTTAATCTTGGTTGACTTTGTGTGAGTGGTGAAGTTGTTGATTGAATACAAGTGTACCAATCTTGCTCTGTAGTTTCGCTACCGAACTTGTGTTCGTCCATGAAGTGTAAACCAAGTGGATTCACAATTTGTTTTGTTATCCCGATATTTATGGTTGAATGTTCGTAGAGTTTTTATGAAGTGTGAAGTTGTTGAGGGAATCCAGGTGTACCATTCGTACTCGGTAGTTTCGCTCCTAAAGTTGTGTTCGAGCATCAAGTGTAAACGAAGTGGGTACACGAGTTGTGTAGTTATCCGGATGTTCATGGTTTAATCTTGGTTGACTTTGTGTGAGTGGTGAAGTTGTTGATTGAATACAAGTGTACCAATCTTGCTCTGTAGTTTCGCTACCGAACTTGTGTTCGTCCATGAAGTGTAAACCAAGTGGATTCACAATTTGTTTTGTTATCCCGATATTTATGGTTGAATGTTCGTAGAGTTTTTATGAAGTGTGAAGTTGTTGAGGGAATCCAGGTGTACCATTCGTGCTCGGTAGTTTCGCTCCTAAAGTTGTGTTCGAGCATCAAGTGTAAACGAAGTGGGTACACGAGTTGTGTAGTTATCCGGATGTTCATGGTTTAATCTTGGTTGACTTTGTGTGAGTGGTGAAGTTGTTGATTGAATACAAGTGTACCAATCTTGCTCTGTAGTTTCGCTACCGAACTTGTGTTCGTCCATGAAGTGTAAACCAAGTGGATTCACAATTTGTTTTGTTATCCCGATATTTATGGTTGAATGTTCGTAGAGTTTTTATGAAGTGTGAAGTTGTTGAGGGAATCCAGGTGTACCATTCGTGCTCGGTAGTTTCGCTACAAAAGTTGTGTTCGAGCATCAAGTTTAAACCAAGTGGATACACTGTTTGTGTAGTTATCATGATTTCATGGTTTAATCTTGGTTGACTTTGTGTGAGTGGTGAAGTTGTTGATTGAATACAAGTGTACCAATCTTGCTCTATAGTTTCGCTACCGAAGTTGTGTTCGTGCATGAAGTGTAAACCAAGTGGATTCACAGTTTGTTTTGTTATCCCGATGTTCATGGTCGAATGATCGTAGAGTTTTTATGAAGTGTGAAGTTGTTGAGGTATTCCAGGTGTACCATTCGTGCTCGGTACTTTCGCTACTAAAGTTGTGTTCGAGCGTCACGTTTAAACCAAGTGGATACACGGGTTGTGTAGTTATCATGATTTCATGGTTTAATCTTGGTTGACTTTGTGTGAGTGGTGAAGTTGTTGATTGGATACAAGTGTACCAATCTTGCTCTGTAGTTTCGCTACCGAAGTTGTGTTCGTGCATGAAGTGTAAACCAAGTGGATTCACAGTTTGTTTTGTTATCCCGATGTTCATGGTCGAATGATCGTAGAGTTTTTATGAAGTGTGAAGTTGTTGAGGGAATGCAGGTGTACCATTCGTGCTCGGTACTTTCGCTACTAAAGTTGTGTTCGAGCATCAAGTTTAAACCAAGTGGATACACGGTTTGTGTAGTTATCCGGATATTCATGGTTCAATCTTCGTTGACTTTGTGTGAGTGGTGAAGTTTTTGATTGAATTCAAGTGGACCAATCATGTTCGGTAGTTTCGCTATCGAAGTTGTGTTCGTGCATGAAGTGTAAACCAAATGGATACACAATTTGTTTTGTTATCCCGATGTTCATGGTCGAATGATCGTAGAGTTTTTATGAAGTGTGAAGTTGTTGAGGTATTCCAGGTGTACCATTCGTGCTCGGTACTTTCGCTACTAAAGTTGTGTTCGAGCGTCACGTTTAAACCAAGTGGATACACGGGTTGTGTAGTTATCATGATTTCATGGTTTAATCTTGGTTGACTTTGTGTGAGTGGTGAAGTTGTTGATTGGATACAAGTGTACCAATCTTGCTCTGTAGTTTCGCTACCGAAGTTGTGTTCGTGCATGAAGTGTAAACCAAGTGGATTCACAGTTTGTTTTGTTATCCCGATGTTCATGGTTGAATGTTCGTAGAGTTTTTATGAAGTGTGAAGTTGTTGAGGGAATGCAGGTGTACCATTCGTGCTCGGTACTTTCGCTACTAAAGTTGTGTTCGAGCATCAAGTTTAAACCAAGTGGATACACGGTTTGTGTAGTTATCCGGATATTCATGGTTCAATCTTCGTTGACTTTGTGTGAGTGGTGAAGTTTTTGATTGAATTCAAGTGGACCAATCATGTTCGGTAGTTTCGCTACCGAAGTTGTGTTTAAACCAAGTGGATACACGCATGAAGACAACTTCGGTAGCGAAAGTTTTGAGCACGAATGGTACACCTAGATTCCCTCAATAACTTCACCCTTCAAAAAAAGTGTACGAACATTCGACCATGAACATTGGGATACCTGAGCAAATTGTGTATCCACATGGTTTACACTTCGTGCACGAACATAACCTCGGTTCCAAAAGTACCGAGCATGATTCGTACACTTGCAGTCAATGAACAACTTCACCACTCACACAATGTCAACCGTGATTCAACCATCAACATCGGGATAACTACACAACTCGTGTATCCACTTGGTTTAAACGTGGTTCTTGAACACAACTTCGGTAGCGAAAGTTTCAATTACGAATGGTACACCTAGATTCCATCGGCAATATCACCCTTCATAAAAAGTCTACCAAGATTTGAGCATGAACATCGGGATAATAAAACATATTATCTATCCACTTGGTTTACACTACATGCACGAACATAACTTCGGTAGCGAAACTACCGAGCATGATTGGTACACTTGCATTCAATCAACAACTTCACCACTCACACAAAGTCAACCATGATTCAACCATCAACATCGGGATAACTACACAACTCGTGTATCCACTTGGTTTAAACATGGTGCTTGAACACAACTTCGGTAGCGAAAGTTTCAATTACGAATGGTACACCTAGATTCCATCGGCAATATCACCCTTCACAAAAAGTCTACAAAGATTTGAGCATGAACATCGGGATAATAAAACAAATTGTGTATTCACTTGGTTTACACTACATACACGAACATAGCTTCGGTAGCGAAACTACCGAGCATGATTGGTACACTTGCATTCAATTAACAACTTCACCACTCACACAAAGTCAACCATGATTCAACCATCAACATCGGGATAACTACACAACTCGTGTATCCACTTGGTTTAAGCATGGTGCATGAACACAACATCGGTAGCGAAAGTTTTGAGCACGAATGGTACACCTAGATTCCCTCAATAACTTCACCCTTCAAAAAAAGTGTACGAACATTCGACCATGAACATCGGGATACCTGAACAAATTGTGTATCCACATGGTTTACACTTCGTGCACGAACATAACCTCGGTTCCAAAAGTACCGAGCACGATTGGTGCACTTGCATTCAATCAACAACTTCACCACTCACACAAAGTCAACCATGATTCAACCATCAACATCGGGATAACTACACAACTCGTGTATCCACTTGGTTTAAACATGGTGCTTGAACACAACTTCGGTAGCGAAAGTTTCAATTACGAATGGTACACCTAGATTCCATCGGCAATATCACCCTTCACAAAAAGTCTACCAAGATTTGAGCATTAACATCGGGATAATAAAACAAATTGTGTATCCACTTGGTTTACACTACATGCACGAACATAACTTCGGTAGCGAAACTACCGAGCATGATTGGTGCACTTGCATTCAATCAACAACTTCACCACTCACACAAAGTCAACCATGATTCAACCATCAACATCGGGATAACTATACAACTCGTGTATCCACTTGGTTTAGACATGTTGCATGAACACAACTTCGGTAGCGAAAGTTTTGAGCACGAATGGTACACCTAGATTCCCTCAATAACTTCACCCTTCAAAAAAAGTGTACGAACATTCGACCGTGAACATCGGGATACCTGAGCAAATTGTGTATCCACATGGTTTACACTTCGTGCACGAACATAACCTCGGTTCCAAAAGTACCGAGCATGATTCGTACACTTGCATTCAGTGAACAACTTCACCACTCACACAAAGTCAACCATGATTCAACCATCAACATCGGGATAACTACACAACTCGTGTATCCACTTGGTTTAAGCATGGTGCATGAACACAACATCGGTAGCGAAAGTTTTGAGCACGAATGGTACACCTAGATTCCCTCAATAACTTCACCCTTCAAAAAAAGTGTACGAACATTCGACCATGAACATCGGGATACCTGAACAAATTGTGTATCCACATGGTTTACACTTCGTGCACGAACATAACCTCGGTTCCAAAAGTACCGAGCACGATTGGTGCACTTGCATTCAATCAACAACTTCACCACTCACACAAAGTCAACCATGATTCAACCATCAACATCGGGATAACTATACAACTCGTGTATCCACTTGGTTTAGACATGTTGCATGAACACAACTTCGGTAGCGAAAGTTTTGAGCACGAATGGTACACCTAGATTCCCTCAATAACTTCACCCTTCAAAAAAAGTGTACGAACATTCGACCGTGAACATCGGGATACCTGAGCAAATTGTGTATCCACATGGTTTACACTTCGTGCACGAACATAACCTCGGTTCCAAAAGTACCGAGCATGATTCGTACACTTGCATTCAATGAACAACTTCACCACTCACACAAAGTCAACCGTGATTCAACCATCAACATCGGGATAACTACACAACTCGTGTATCCACTTGGTTCAAACGTGGTTCTTGAACACAACTTCGGTAGCGAAAGTTTCAATTACGAATGGTACACCTAGATTCCATCGGCAATATCACCCTTCATAAAAAGTCTACCAAGATTTGAGCATGAACATCGGGATAATAAAACAAATTATGTATCCACTTGGTTTACACTACATGCACGAACATAACTTCGGTAGCGAAACTACCGAGCATGATTGGTACACTTGCATTCAATCAACAACTTCACCACTCACACAAAGTCAACCATGATTCAACCATCAACATCGGGATAACTACACAACTCGTGTATCCACTTGGTTTAAACATGGTGCTTGAACACAACTTCGGTAGCGAAAGTTTCAATTACGAATGGTACACCTAGATTCCATCGGCAATATCACCCTTCACAAAAAGTCTACCAAGATTTGAGCATGAACATCGGGATAATAAAACAAATTGTGTATTCACTTGGTTTACACTACATACACGAACATAACTTCGGTAGCGAAACTACCGAGCATGATTGGTACACTTGCATTCAATCAACAACTTCACCACTCACACAAAGTCAACCATGATTCAACCATCAACATCGGGATAACTACACAACTCGTGTATCCACTTGGTTTAAGCATGGTGCATGAACACAACATCGGTAGCGAAAGTTTTGAGCACGAATGGTACACCTAGATTCCCTCAATAACTTCACCCTTCAAAAAAAGTGTACGAACATTCGACCATGAACATCGGGATACCTGAACAAATTGTGTATCCACATGGTTTACACTTCGTGCACGAACATAACCTCGGTTCCAAAAGTACCGAGCACGATTGGTGCACTTGCATTCAATCAACAACTTCACCACTCACACAAAGTCAACCATGATTCAACCATCAACATCGGGATAACTACACAACTCGTGTATCCACTTGGTTTAAACATGGTGCTTGAACACAACTTCGGTAGCGAAAGTTTCAATTACGAATGGTACACCTAGATTCCATCGGCAATATCACCCTTCACAAAAAGTCTACCAAGATTTGAGCATTAACATCGGGATAATAAAACAAATTGTGTATCCACTTGGTTTACACTACATGCACGAACATAACTTCGGTAGCGAAACTACCGAGCATGATTGGTGCACTTGCATTCAATCAACAACTTCACCACTCACACAAAGTCAACCATGATTCAACCATCAACATCGGGATAACTATACAACTCGTGTATCCACTTGGTTTAGACATGTCGCATGAACACAACTTCAGTAGCGAAAGTTTTGAGCACGAATGGTACACCTGGATTCCCTCAGTAACTTCACCCTTCAAGAAAAGTGTACGAACATTCGACCATGAACATCGGGATACCTGAACAAATTGTGTATCCACATGGTTTACACTTCGTGCACGAACATAACCTCGGTTCCAAAAGTACCGAGCACGATTCGTACACTTGCATTCAATGAACAACTTCACCACTCACACAAAGTCAACCGTGATTCAACCATCAACATCGGGATAACTACACAACTCGTGTATCCACCTGGTTTAAAACATGCTGCTTGAACACAACTTCGGTAGCGAAGGTTTCAATTACGAATGGTACACCTAGATTCCATCGGCAATATCACCCTTCATAAAAAGTCTACCAAGATTTGAGCATGAACATCGGGATAATAAAACAAATTGTGTATCCACTTGGTTTACACTACATGCACAAACATAACTTCGCTAGCGAAACTACCGAGCATGATTGGTACACTTCCTTTCAATCAACAACTTCACCACTCACACAAAGTCAACCCTGATTCAACCATCAACATCGGGATAACTACACAACTCGTGTATCCACTTGGTTTAAGCATGGTGCTTGAACACAACTTCGATAGCGAAAGTTTCGATTACGAATGGAACACTTAGATTCCATCGGCAATATCACCCTTCATAAAAAGCCTACCAAGATTTGAGCATGAACATCGGGATAATAAAACAAATTGTGTATCCACTTGGTTTACACTACATGCACGAACATAACTTCGGTAGCGAAACTACCGAGCATGATTGGTACACATGCATTCAATCAAGAACTTCACCACTCACACAAAGTCAACCGTGATTCAACCATCAACATCGGGATAACTACACAACTCGTGTATCCACTTGGTTTAAACATGCTGCTTGAACACAACTTCGGTAGCGAAGGTTTCAATTACGAATGGTACACCTAGATTCCATCGGCAATATCACCCTTCATAAAAAGTCTACCAAGATCTGAGCATGAACATCGGGATAATAAAACAAATTGTGTATCCACTTGGTTTACACTACATGCACGAACATAACTTCGCTAGCGAAACTACCGAGCATGATTGGTACACTTGCATTCAATCAACAACTTCACCACTCAAACAAAGTCAACCATGATTCAACCATCAACATCGGGATAACTACACAACTCGTGTATCCACTTGGTTTAAACATGGTGCTTGAACACAACTTCGGTAGCGAAAGTTTCAATTACGAATGGTACACCTAGATTCCATCGGCAATATCACCCATCACAAAAAGTCTACCAAGATTTGAGAATGAACATCGGGATAATAACACAAATTGTGTATTCACTTAGTTTACACTACATGCACGAAGATAACTTCGGTAGCGAAACTACCGAGCATGATTGGTACACTTCCATTCAATCAACAACTTCACCACTCACACAAAGTCAACCCTGATTCAACCATCAACATCGGGATAACTACACAACTCGTGTATCCACTTGGTTTAAGCATGGTGCTTGAACACAACTTCGATAGCGAAAGTTTCGATTACGAATGGTACACTTAGATTCCATCGGCAATATCACCCTTCATAAAAAGTCTACCAAGATTTGAGCATGAACATCGGGATAATAAAACAAATTGTGTATCTACTTGGTTTACACTACATGCACGAACATAACTTCGGTAGCGAAACTACCGAGCATGATTGGTACACATGCATTCAATCAACAACTTCACCACTCACACAAAGTCAACCGTGATTCAACCATCAACATCGGGATAACTACACAACTCGTGTATCCACTTGGTTTAAACATG
This sequence comes from Oryza brachyantha, assembly GCF_000231095.2. Classification (NCBI taxonomy): domain Eukaryota; kingdom Viridiplantae; phylum Streptophyta; class Magnoliopsida; order Poales; family Poaceae; genus Oryza; species Oryza brachyantha. Next base: position 26,771 of record NW_024427264.1, read on the forward strand.
GTGCTTGAACACAACTTCGGTAGCGAAAGTTTTAATTACGAATGGTACACCTAGATTCCATCGGCAATATCACCCTTCACAAAAAGTCTACCAAGATTTGAGCATGAACATCGGGATAATAAAACAAATTGTGTATTCACTTGGTTTACACTACATACACGAACATAACTTCGGTAGCGAAACTACCGAGCATGATTGGTACACTTGCATTCAATCAACAAGTTCACCACTCACACAAAGTCAAGCATGATTCAACCATCAACATCGGGATAACTACACAACTCGTGTATCCACTTGGTTTAGACATGTTGCATGAACACAACTTCGGTAGCGAAAGTTTTGAGCACGAATGGTACACCTAGATTCCCTCAATAACTTCACCCTTCAAAAAAAGTGTACGAACATTCGACCATGAACATCGGGATACCTGAACAAATTGTGTATCCACATGGTTTACACTTCGTGCACGAACATAACCTCGGTTCCAAAAGTACCGAGCACGATTCGTACACTTGCATTCAACGAACAACTTCACCACTCACACAAAGTCAACCGTGATTCAACCATCAACATCGGGATAACTACACAACTCGTGTATCCACTTGGTTTCAACATGGTGCTTGAACACAACTTCGGTAGCGAAAGTTTCAATTACGAATGGTACACCTAGATTCCATCGGCAATATCACCCTTCATAAAAAGTCTACCAAGATTTGAGCATGAACATCGGGATAATAAAACGAATTGTGTATCCACTTGGTTTACACTACATGCACGAACATAACTTCGGTAGCGAAACTACCGAGCATGATTGGTACACTTGCATTCAATCAACAACATCACCACTCACACAAAGTCAACCATGATTCAACCATCAACATCGGGATAACTACACAACTCGTGTATCCACTTGGTTTAGACATGTTGCAAGAACACAACTTGGGTAGCGAAAGTTTTGAGCACGAATGGTACACCTAGATTCCCTCAATAACTTCACCCTTCAAAAAAAGTGTACGAACATTCGACCATGAACATCGGGATACCTGAACAAATTGTGTATCCACATGGTTTACACTTCGTGCACGAACATAACCTCGGTTCCAAAAGTACCGAGCACGATTCGTACACTTGCATTCAACGAACAACTTCACCACTCACACAAAGTCAACCGTGATTCAACCATCAACATCGGGATAACTACACAACTCGTGTATCCACTTGGTTTAAACATGGTGCTTGAACACAACTTCGGTAGCGAAAGTTTCAACCACGAATGGTACACCTAGATTCCATCGGCAATATCACCCTTCATAAAAAGTCTACCAAGATTTGAGCATGAACATCGGGATAATAAAACGAATTGTGTATCCACTTGGTTTACACTACATGCACGAACATAACTTCGGTAGCGAAACTACCGAGCATGATTGGTATACTTGCATTCAATCAACAACATCACCACTCACACAAAGTCAACCATGATTCAACCATCAACATCGGGATAACTACACAACTCGTGTATCCACTTGGTTTAAGCATGGTGCTTGAACACAACTTCGGTGGCGAATGTTTCGCGCACGAATGGTACACCTAGAATCCATCGACAACATCACCCTTCATAAAAAGTCTACCAAGATTAGAGCAGGAACATCGGGATAACTACACAACTCGTGTATCCACTTGGTTTAAACTTGGTGCTCTAACACAACTTTAGTAGTGAAAGAACCGAGAACGAATGGTACACCTAGATTCCCTCAATAACTTCAGCCTTCAAAAAATGTGTACGAACATTCGACCATGAACATCGGGATACCTTAACAAATTGTGTATCCACAAGGTTTACACTTCATGCACGAAATAACCTCGGTTGCAAAAGTAATGAGCATGATTGGTACACTTGCATTCAATCAAAAACTTCACCACTCACACAAAGTCAACCATGATTCAACCATCAACATCGGGATAACTACACAACTCGTGTATCCACTTGGTTTAAACATGGTGCATGAACACAACTTCGGTAGCGAAAGTTTTGAGCACGAATGGTACACCTAGATTACCTCAATAACTTCACCCTTCAACAAAAGTGTTCGAACATTCGACCATGAACATCGGGATACCTAAACAAATTGTGTATCCACATGATTTACACTTCATGCACGAGCATAACCTCAGTTGCAAAAGTACCGAGCATGATTGGTACACATGCATTCAATGAACAACTTCACCACTCACTAAAAGCCAGCAAAGATTCAACCATGAACATCGGGCTACCTACACAACTCGTGTATCCACTTGGTTTAAGCGTGGTGCTTGAACACAACTTCGGTGGCGAAAGTTTCGAGCACGAATGGTACACCTTGAATCCATCGACAACAACACCCTTTATTAAAAGTCTATCAAGATTCAACCAGGAACATCGGGATAACAAAACAAATTGTGTATCCACATGGTTTACACTACATGCATGAACACAACTTCGGTAGCGAAATTACCGAGCATGATTGGTACACTCGCATTCAATCAACAAGTTCACCACTCACACAAAGTCAACCAACAGTCAACCATCAACATCGGGATAACTACACAACTCGTGTATCCACTTGGTTTAAACTCGGTGCTCGAACACAACTTCAGTAGCGAAAGTACCGAGCACGAATGGTACACCTAGATTCCCTCAATAACATCACCCTTCAAGAAAAGTGTACGAACATTCGAGCATGAACATCGGGATATCAAAAAAATTGTGTATCCACATGGTTTACACTTCGTGCACGAACATAACTTCGGTTTGCAAAACTACCGAGCATGATTGGTACACATGCATTCAATCAACAAGTTCACCACTCACACAAAGTCAACCAACAGTCAACCATCAACATCGGGATAACAACACAACTCGTGTATCCACTTGGTTCAAACATGGTGCTCGAACACAACTTCAGTAGCGAAAGTACCGAGCACAAATGGTACACCTAGATTCCCTCAATAACTTCACCCTTCAAGAAAAGTGTACGAACATTCGACCATGAACATCGGGATACCTAAACAAATTGTGTATCCGCATGGTTTACACTTCGTGCACGAACAGAACCTCGGTTGCAAAAGTACCGAGCATGATTGGTACACTTGCATTCAATCAACAACTTCACCACACACACAAAGTCAACCATGATTCAACCATCGACATCGGGATAACTACACAACTCGTGTATCCACTTGGTTTAAACTTGGTGCTCGAACACAAGTTCTGTAGCGAAAGAACCGAGCACGAATGGTACATCTAGATTCCCTCAAAAACTTCACCCTTCAACAAAGTGTACGAACATTCGAACAAGAACATCGGTATACCTAACAAATTGTGTGTCCACATAGTTTACACTTCGTGCACAAACATAACCTCGGTTTGCAAAAGTACCGAGCATGATTGGTACACTTGCATTCAATCAACTACTTCACCACTCACACAAAGTCAACCGTGATTCAACCATCAAAATCGAGATAACTACACAAGTCGTGTATCGACTTGGTTTAACCATGGTGCTTGAACACAACTTCGGTGGCGAAAGTTTCGAGCACGAATGGTATACCTAGATTCCATCAACAACATCACCCTTTATAAAAGTCTACCAAGATTCGAGCAGGAATATCGGGATGACAAACAAATAGTGTATCCACTTGGTTTACACTACATGCATGAACACAACTTCGGTAGCGAAATTACCGAGCATGATTGGTAGACTTGCATTCAATCGACAACTTCACCACTCACTAAAAGTCGACAAAGATCCAACCATGAACTTTGGGACAACTACACACACGTCTATCCACTTGGTTTAAACTTGGTGCTCTAACACAACTTCAATAGCGAAAGTACCGAGCACAAATTGTACACCTATAATCCATCGACAACATCACCCTTCATAAAAAGTCTACCAACATTCGAGAATGAACATCGGGATAACAAAACAAATTGTGTATCCACTTGGTTTACACTATAGGCACGAACACAACTTCGGTAGCGAAAACTACCGAGCATGATTGGGACACTTGCATTCAATCAACAACATAAACCACTCCACTAAAAGCCAACAAAGATTCAACCATGAACATCGGGATACCTACACAACTCGTGTATCCACTTGGTTTAAGCGTGGTGCTTTGAACACAACTTCGGTGGCGAAAGTTTTCGAGCACGAATGGTACACCTTGAATCCATCGACAACATCACCTATCATTACAAGTCTACCAAGATTAGAGCAGGAACATCGGGACACACAAACAAAATTGTGTATCACCTTGGTTTACACTACATGTGTGAACACAACCTCGGGAGCGAAATTACCGAGCATGATTGGTACACTTGCCTTCAATCAACAACTTCACCACTCATAAGAGCCACAAAAGTTTCAACCACGAATCGGGATAAACTACACAACTCGTGTATCCACTTGGTTTTAAACTTGGTGCTTGAACACAACTTCAGTTGCGGAAAGCTACCGAGCACGAATGGTACCACTTGGATTCATCGACAATTCACCCATCATAAAAAGTGTACGAACATTCGACCATGAACATCGGGATACCTAACAAATTGCGTATCCACATGCTATACACTTCGTGCACGAACATAACCTCGGTTTTGCAAAAGTACCGAGCAATGATTGGCACACTTGCATTCAATCGACAATTTCACCACTCACACAAAGTCAACCATGATTCAACCATCAACATGGGGATAACTACACAACTCCGTGTATCCACTTGGTTTAAACTTGGCTGCTATAACACAAGTTCAGTAGCGAAAGTACCGAGCACGAATGGTACACCTGGATTCCATCAACAATTCACCCATCATAAAAGTGTACGAACATCGACCATGAACATTGGTATACCTAACAAATTGTGTATCCACAGGTTTACACTTCGTGCACCAACATAACCTCGGTTGCAAAGTTACCCGAGCATGATTGGTGTACTTGCATTCAATCAACAACTTCCACCACTCAGACAAAGTCAACCATGATTCAACCATCCACATCGGGGATAACTACACAAACCGTGTATCCACTTGGTTTTTAAAACTTGGTGCTCGAAAACAAGTTTAGTATGCGAAAGTACCGAGCCATGAATGGTACACCTAGATTCCCTCAAAAACTTCACCTTCAACAAAAGTGTACGAACATTCGACCATGAACACGGTATACCTAACAAATTATGTATCCCACATGGTTTATACTTCGTGCACAACATAACCTCGGTTGCAAAAGTACCGAGCATGGTTGGTACACTTGCGATGAATCAACTACTTCACCACTCACACAAAGTCAACCATGATTCAACCATCAACATCGGGATAACTACACAACTCGTGTATCCACTTGGTTTAAGCATGGTGCTTGAACACAACTTCGGTGGCGAAAGTTTCGAGCACGAATGGTACACCTAGAATCCATCGACAACATCACCCTTCATAAAAAGTCTACCAAGATTCGAGCAGGAACATCGGGATGAAAAAACAAATTGTGTATCCACTTGGTTTACACTACATGCTTGAACGCAACTTCGGTAGCGAAATTACCGAGCATGATTGGTACACTTGCATTCAATCAACAACTTCAACACTCACTAAGAGTCAACAAAGATTCAACCATGAACATCGGGATAACTAGACAACTCGTGTATCCACTTGGTTTAAACTTGGTGCTCTAACACAACTTTAGTAGCGAAAAAACCGAGAACGAATGGTACACCTAGATTCCCTCAATAACTTCACCCTTCAAAAAAAGTGTACGAACATTCGACCATGAACATCGGGATACACTTAACAAATTGTGTACCACATGGTTTACACTTCGTGCACGAAATAACCTCGGTTGCAAAGTAATGAGCATTATTGCTACATGCATTCAGTCAAAAAACTCACCCACTCACACAATTGTCAACCATGATTCAACCGTAACATTCGGGATAACTACACAACTCGTGTATCCACTTGGTTATTAAACTCGGTGCTCGAACACAACTTCGTATATCGAAAGTACCGAGCACGAATGGTACACCTAGATCCCACAATACTTCACCCTTCAACAAAAGTGTACGAACATTCGACCATGAACATCGGGATACCTAAAAAATTGTGTATCCACATGATTTACACTTCATGCACGAGCATAACCTCAGTTGCAAAAGTACCGAGCATGATTGGTACACATGCATTCAATGAACAACTTCACCACTCACCCAATGTCAACCATGATTCAACCATCAACATCGGGATAAACTACACAACAAGTGTATCCACTTGGTTAACATGTGCTGAACAAAACTTCGGTAGCAAAAGTTTCGAGCACGAATGGTACCACCTTGAATCCTCGACAACATCACCCTTTATTAAAAGTCTACCAAGGATTCAACCAGGACACTCGGGGATAACAAAACAAATTGGTGTATCCACTTGGTTTACACTACCTGCGTGAACACAACCTCGGAGCCGAAATTACCGAGCATGATTGGTACACTTGCATTCAATCAACAACTTCACCCACTCAATAAGAGCCAACAAAGTTTCAACACCGAACGAACATCGGGATAACTCGTGTATCCACTTGGTTTAAACTTGGTGCTTGACACAACTTCAGTTGCGAAAGTACCCGAGCACGAATGGTACACTTGGATTCCATCGACAATTCACCCATCATAAAAAGTGTACGAACATTCGACCATGAACATCGGGATACCTAAACAAATTGTGTATCCACATGGTATACACTTCGTGCACGAACATAACCTCGGTTGCAAAAGTACCGAGCATGATTGGCACACTTGCATTCAATCCACAATTTCACCACTCACACAAAGTCAACCATGATTCAACATCAACATGGGGATAACTACACAACTCGTGTATCCACTTGGTTTAAACTTGGTGCTATAACACAAGTTCAGTAGCGAAATACCGAGCACGAATGGTACACCTGGATTCCATCAACAATTCACCCATCATAAAAAGTATACGAACATTCGACCATGAAACATTGGTTATACCTAACAAATTGTGTATCCACATGGTTTACACTTCGTGCACCAACATAACCTCGGTTGCAAAAGTACCGAGCATGATTGGTGCATTGCATTCAATCAACAACTTCACCACTCAGAACGAAAGTCAACCATGATTTCAACCATCCACATCGGGATAACTACACAACTCGTGTATCCACTTGGTTTAAACTTGGTGCTCGAACACAAGTTTAGTAGCGAAGTACCGAGCACGAATGGTACACCTAGATTCCCTCAAAAACATCACCCTTCAACAAAAGTGTACGAACATTCGACCATGAACATCGGTATACCTAACAAATTGTGTATCCACATGGTTTATACTTCGTGCATAAACATAACCTCGGTTGCAAAAGTACCGAGCATGATTGGTACACTTGCATTCAACGAACAACTTCACCACTCACACAATGTCAACCATGATTCAACCATCAACATCGGGAGATAACTACACAACTCGTGTATACACTTGGTTTAAACATGGTGCCTTGAACAAAACTTCGGTAGCAAAGTTTCGAGCACGAATGGTACAACTTGAATCCATCGACAACATCACCCTTTATTAAAGTCTACCAAGATTCAACCAGGAACATCGGGATAACAAAACAAATTGTGTATCCACTTTGTTTACTCTAATGCATGAACACAACTTCGGTTAGCGAAATGTCACACCGGAGTGTTTACGTCCTAAGCCTAAGTCGTAAAAGAAATCCTGTAAATAACAATTGGCTTAATTAACTCAGGAAAATCCCTCTAAAAGGAATTAACTCAATTAAATCGTGGCTCGCAAATCGCACTGAACAGGATTTAATTCAATTGCAGAAGTATAAAATTCGGCCAAAACAAATTAATTTAAAACTCGGGCAAAAGTGGGGTTTTCCTTTTTCTCTCATTTTCCTTTCTTTTTCCCTTCCTTCTCAAATTGGGCCGAAGTCCAATTTTCCTCCCCTCTCTCTTTTTCCTTTTTCTTTTTCTTTTTCTTTTCCTTCCCGGGCCGGCCCCCAGCCGAGCCGGCCCGTCTTCCCGCTCAGGCCGGCACAGCCGAGCCGGCCTCCCTCCAGCCCAGCCAGCGCGAGCCCCCGCCTGGGACGCGGCCTCGGCCCGTCGCCAGCTCGCCCCCGCTCGCCGCACCGCGAAGTCCGCGCCGCCTCCTCCTCTCTCCCGCGCCACTTGACAGGTGGGGCCCACCTGTCAGTGACCGTCTCGCCGCGCCCGCGCCGCGCCCGCGCTGAGTCCGACCTCAGTCCGCCGCCGCAACCGCCGCTGCCCGCAACTGCCGCCGCCGGGACCGCGTCGTCGCCGACTCGGTCTCCAACCTCCCCTGCCGCCACCTAGCCGGTCGCCGCCACCCTATTATAAATCCCGAGTCGCCGCGCGCCGTCCGCTCGCTTACCATCGTCGCTCAAGTCGCCGCCGCGCTGCCGCCGTTCGCCGCCGCCGCGCAATCTCGCCACCAGTCACCGGTCGTCGCCGCCTAGCCGCGTCACCACCTCCGTCCCTCTGTCGCGGCTTGTTGCCACCCTCGCCGTCACCAGGGAGCCTCCTCGGCGCCGCGCGTTCCCTCGTCGCCCGGCCGCCGCCGCGTACTCGCCCGTCGCTGCCGCCGATCGATCTCCACGCCACCACCGATCTCCCGCACTCGCCGCGTCGCCACCATTCGCCTCGGTCTCGCCGGACCGTCCGCGCCCTCGCCGCCGCCGGTGAGGCCTCCGCACCCACCTCCCCTCTTTCTTCCCCCTTTCCGGCCACCGCCGCCGGAGTCGCGTGCCGTCGCCGGACGAGGCCCGAAGCCCGCCGCTCCCGTCGGCCACAGTGGTCGTCGTCGCCTCCGCGTCGCCGACGCCTGCCCGCCGTCTCTTGCGCCCCCTGCGCGTGCCGCGCTGCCCGCCGCTCCCGCCGGTCGCCCACCGTCCGCCCGAGACGCGCTCTCTCTGTTCCCTCTCGCTGACGAGTGGGTCCCACTCGTCAGTCGCTCCCCGGGCCCGCGTGTCAGCCGCCCATTCCCTCTCTCTCTCACCGACAGGTGGTCCCCCACCTGTCAGCCGTCAGTACCCTCTTCTCCTCGCTGACGTCAGCAGCCCCATTAATTGCGCAATAATTGATTTAGGACTTTTCTGTTTAGTTAAAAACCCAGAAAACTTCTAAAATTCATAAGTAATTCATCTAGTCTCCGTTTAGGTCCATTCAAATTTCATTAAATTCATAAAATTATCAAGAATCCATTAAAAATAGTTTCTTTTGCTGTTTCAGTAGAGTTTGTGCCTGTTTTATTTATTTTTGTGCTTTGTCGCTTAGATTCGGACCCCGCCGAAGAGCCGGTTTACTTCGAGATCGTCGCCGAAGTTCCCCAAGGGCCAGAGCAAGGCAAGTGACACTCATCCTTGAAAATATTGAACCCATTATTGCAAATTCCCCGCTTTATTATTTCAAATATGCATTGTTTTAATTAAAATACTTACTTTATGCTATTTTCGGGTAAACCTTGTTATTATGCCGTTGTTTATCCAACTTTGTTCGTTGCTGGACCAGGGGTAACTTGATTAGAGTCAGGCCTAGGTTAATGCTTAGCCATGCTTAGAACAAATAGCTCATGGGATCACACATAATTATGCTTAATTCTGGATAGCCGAGATAATGATTCACTACCCGGTTCGGGTTAATGTCAACTAAAATATTGATAATGGTGGGCTGTGGGTGCATGGTTTCGAGAGTCGCACCCATGGTAATTAAGGACCGGTTCACGGGAAACCCTGGAAGTAAATAAGTGCTAACCACATGCCGAATGGGTAAGGTGGGATTTGAAGCATGACTTCGAACTATTTGACGTACCCAGGCAAGGGTAGGCGTGATGGAGTATGGACGGGCAAGTCGTGGTGTAACGAAAGCTTCTCCTGCTTCCGGATCTACTGAGGCACAAGAGGGGACCGCCCGACTTGGTGTAAAGGAGGGGGTGAAACCTGAAGTGTGGTACGATTAAATAGGGAGGGTTGTGTAACGGGTCCTATCACGGTCTCCTTTCCGGTATGCCGTGGTGGTATGTCGGCGCACGTTCAAGTGTAGTGGAGTCGTGTCTTGTGGGTACAGTAGTACACCTCTGATCAGAGTATAAACTATTCGAATAGCCGTGCCCACGGTTACGGGCGAACTCCCAGCTTCACTGTGATTAGTGAACCCTAATAACTTGAGTAAAATCTGGTATCACTTGGGACTACTGCAACGTGGTGTAACGTTGAGTAGTGGTTGGGCCCTGTCGCAACGTGGTGTAACGTTGGACAGTGTTGTGGAATTTTACAACTGTTTACCTATTTATGCTTCACTGTATTTAATTACCTTATTCTTTAAGCTCTGTTATTTATTTAAATTGCTGCTTTATCGCAACTAACCCTAGCCTGTCCTTGTTAATCCCTATGCATCATTTGTTTTCCCCTTGTCCGTGTTACTTGTTGAGTACGGTGGTTTGTACTCAGCCTTGCTTAACTTTCCCAACCCAGAGCTAGAAGCAGAGTCCGATGGAGGTGCCTCTCAGGAGTGAGCTGTTCCGCCGTCGAAGTGTTGCCTGTGGACTGGAGCCGTACCCGCTGGAGCTAGTCTACCCCTTTGTTTTTCTTTCCGCTGCTTTTCCGCTAGAATAAGTGTAATTTTCAGTTGTTTCTAAGAACGATGGTTATGTAATCAACATTGTCTTTTTGTGTACCCTGGCTGGTCCTGGACAGGGATTTAATACACAATTAAGTTCAGAAATTCGTGTGAGGAATTTCTGGGCGTGACACGAAATTACCGAGCATGATTGGTACACTCGCATTCAATCAACAACTTCACCAGTCAATAAGAGTCAACAAAGATTCAACCATGAACATCGTGATAACTACACAACTCGTGTATCCACTTGGTTTAAACTCGGTGCTCGAACACAACTTCAGTAGCGAAAGTACCGAGCACGAATGGTACACCTAGATTCCCTCAATAACTTCACCCTTCAGAAAGTGTACGAACATTCGAGCATGAACATCGGGATATCTAAAAAAATTGTGTATCCCCATGGTTTACACTTCGAGCACGAACATAACTTCGGTTGCAAAACTACCGAGCATGATTGGTACACATGCATTCAATCAACAACTTCACCACTCACACAAAGTCAACCAACAGTCAACCATCAACATCGAGATAACTACACAAACTCGTGTATCCACTTGGTTTAAACATGGTGCTCGAACACAACTTCAGTAGCGAAAGTACGAGCACGAATGGTACACCTAGATTCCCTCAATAACTTCACCCTTCAAGAAAAGTGTACGAACATTCGACCCATGAACATCGGGATACCTAAACAAATTGTGTATCCGCATGGTTTACATTTCGTGCACGAACAGAACCTCGGTTTGCAAAAAGTACCGAGCATGATTGGTACACTTGCATTCAATCAACAACTTCACCACACACCACAAGTCAACCATGATTCAACCATCAACATCGGGGATAACTGCCACAACTCGTGTATCCACTTGGTTTAAACTTGGTGCTCGAACACAAGTTCTGTAGCGAAAGAAAAGAACCGAGCACGAATGGGTACACCTTGAATCCATCGACAACATCACCCTTCATAAAAAGTCTACCAACATTCGAGAATGAACATCGGGGATAAACAAAACAAATTGTGTATCCACTTGGTTACACTACAGGCACGAACACAACTTCGGTAGCGAAACTACCGAGCATGATTGGGACACTTGCATTCAATCAACAACGTAACCACTCACTAAAAGCCAACAAAGATTCAACCATGAACATCGGGATACCTACACAACTCGTGTATCCACTTGGTTTAAGCGTGGCGCTTGAACACAACTTCGGTGGCGAAAGTTTCGAGCACGAATGGTACACCTTGAATTCATCGACAACATCACCCTTCATTAAAAGTCTACCAAGATTCGAGCAGGAACATCGGGGATAACAAAACAAATTGTGTATCCACTTGGTTTACACTACATGCGTGAACACAACCTCGGGAGCGAAATACCGAGCATGATTGGTACACTTGCATTCAATCAACAACTTCACCACTCAATAAGAGTCAACAAAGTTTCAACCACGAACATCGGGATAACTACACAACTCGTGTATCCACTTGGTTTAAACTTGGTGCTCGAACACAACTTCAGTTGCGAAAGTACTGAGCACGAATGGTACACCTAGATTACATCAACAATTCACCCATCATAAAAAGTGTACGAACATTCGACCATGAACAATCGGGATACCTAAACAAATTGTGTATCCACAAGGTATACACTTCGTGCACCAACCTAACCTCGGTTGCAAAAGTCCGAGCATGATTGGTTACACTTGCATTCAATCAAACAACTTCACCACTCAGACAAAGTCAACCATGATTCAACCATCCACACCAGGATAACTACACAACTCGTGTATCCACTTGGTTTAAACTTGGTGCTCGAACACAAGTTTAGTAGCGAAAGTACCGAGCACGAATGGTACCCCTAATTTCCCTCAAAAACTTCACCTTCAACAAAAGTGTACGAACATTCGAGACCATGAACATCGGTTATACCTAACAAATTGTGTATCCACATGGTTTATACTTCGTGCACAAACATAACCTCGGTTGGAAAAGTACCGAGCATGATTGGTACACTTGCATTCAATCAACTACTTCACCACTCACACAAATTCAACCAACTGTCAACCATCAACATCGGGAATAACTACACAACTCGTGTATTCACTTGGTTTAAACATGGTGCTCGAACACAACTTCAGTAGCGAAAGTACCGAGCACGAATGGTACACCTAGATTCCCTCAATAACTTCACCCTTCAAGAAAAGTGTACGAACATTCGACCATGAACATCGGGATACCTAAACAAAATTGTGTATCCGCATGGTTTACACTTCGTGCACGAACAGAACCTCGGTTGCAAAAGTACCGAGCATGATTGGTACACTTGCATTCAATCAACAACTTCACCACACACACAAAGGTCAACCATGATTCAACCATCAACATGGGATAACTACACAACTCGTGTATCCACTTGGTTATACTTGGTGCTATAACACAAGTCAGTAGCGAAAGTACCGAGCACGAATGCTACACCTGGATTCCATCAACAATTCACCCATCATAAAAAGTGCACGAACGTTCGACCATGAACATTGGTATACCTAACAAATTGTGTATCGACATGGGTTTACACTTCGTGCACCAACATAACCTCGGTTTGCAAAAGTACCGAGCATGATTGGTACACTTGCATTCAATCAACAACTTCACCACTCAGACAAAGTCAACCATGATTCAAACCATCCACACCGGGATAACTACACAACTCGTGTATCCACTTGGTTTAAACTTGGTGCTCGAACACAAGTTTAGTAGCGAAAGTACCGAGCACGAATGGTACACCTAGATTCCCTCAAAACTTCACCCTTCAACAAAAGTGTACGAACATTCGACCATGAACATCGGTATACCTAACAAATTGTGTATCCACATGGTTTATTACTTCGTGCACAAACATAACCTCGGTTGCAAAAGTACCGAGCATGATTGGTACACTTGCATTCAATCAACTACTTCACCACTCACACAAAGTCAACCAACAGTCAAACCATCAACATCGGGATAACTACACAACTCGTGTATCCACTTGGTTTAAACATGGTGCTCGAACACAACTTCAGTAGCGAAAGTAGCGAGCACGAATGGTACACCTAGATTCCCTCAATAACTTCACCCTTCAACAAAAGTGTACGAACATCGACCATGAACAACGGGAATACCTAAACAAATTGTGTATCCGCATGGTTTACACTTCGTGCACGAACAGAACCTCGGTTGCAAAAGTACCGAGCATGATTGGTACACTTGCATTCCATCAACAACTTCACCACACACACAAAGTCAACCATGATTCAACCATCAACATGGGGATAACTAACTACCAACTCGGTATGCACTAGGTTTAAACTTGGTGCTATAACACAAGTTCAGTAGCGAAAGTACCGAGCAACGAATGGTACACCTGGATTCCATCAACAATTGACCCATCATAAAAAGTGTACGAACATTCGACCATGAACATTGGTATATCTAACAAATTGTTGTATCCACATGGTTTACACTTCGTGCACGAAAATAACCTCGGTTGCAAAGTAATGTGCATGATTGGCACACTTGAATTCAATCGAAAACTTCACCACTCAGACAAAGTCAACCATGATTCAACCATCCACATCGGGATAACTACACAACTCGTGTATCCACTTGGTTTTAAACATGGTGCTCGAACACAACTTCAGTAGCGAAAGTACCCGAGCACGAATGGTACACCTAGATTCCCTCAATAACTTCACCCTTCAAGAAAAGTGTACGAAACATTCGACCATGAACATCGGGATACCTAAACAAATTGTGTATCCCGCATGGTTTACACTTCGTGCACGAGCAGAACCTCGGTTGCAAAAGTACCGAGCATGATTGGTACACTTGCATTCAATCAACAACTTCACCACACACACAAAGTCAACCATGATTCAACCATCAACATCGGGATAACTGCACCACTCGTGTATCCACTTGGTTTAAACTTGGTGCTCGAACACAAGTTCTGTCGCGAAAGAACCGAGCACGAATGGTACCCTTGAATCCATCGACAAACATCACCCTTCATAAAAGTCTACCAACATTCGAGAATGAACATCGGGATAACAAAACAAATTGTGTATCCACTTGGTTTACACTACAGGCACGAACACAACTTCGGTAGCGAAACTACCGAGCATGATTGGGACACTTGCAATCAATCAACAACGTAACCACTCACTAAAAGCCAACAAGATTCAAGCATGAACATCGGGATACCTACACAACTCGTGTATCCACTTGGTTTAAGGCGTGGTGCTTGAACACAACTTCGGTGGCGAAAGTTTCGAGCACGAATGGTACACCTTGAATTCATCGACAAACATCACCCTTCATTAAAAGTCTACCAAGATTCGAGCAGGAACATCGGGATAACAAAACAAATTGTGTATCCACTTGGTTTACACTACATGCGTGAACACACCTCGGGAGCGAAATTACCGAGCATGATTGGTACACTTGCATTCAATCAACAACTTCACCACTCAATAAGAGTCAACAAAGTTTCAACCACGAACATCGGGATAACTACACAACTCGTGTATCCACTTGGTTTAAACTTGGTGCTCGAACACAACTTCAGTTGCGAAAGTACCGAGCACGAATGGTACACCTAGATTACATCAACATTCACCCATCATAAAAAGTGTACGAACATTCGACCCATGAACATCGGGATACCTAAACAAATTGTGTATCCACAAGGTATACACTTCGTGCACCAACATAACCTCGGTTGCAAAAGTACCGAGCATGATTGGTACACTTGCATTCAATCAACAACTTCACCACTCAGACAAAGTCAACCATGATTCAACCATCCACACCGGGATAACTACACAAACACGTGTATCCACTTGGTTTAAACTTGGTGCTCGAACACAAGTTTAGTAGCGAAAGTACCGAGCACGAATGGTACACCTAGATTCCCTCAAAAACTTCACCCTTCAAGAAAAGTGTACGAACATTCGACCATGAACATCGGTATACCTAACAAATTGTGTATCCACATGGTTTATACTTCGTGCACAAACATAACCTCGGTTGCAAAAGTACCGAGCATGATTGGTACACTTGCATTCAATCAACTACTTCACCACTCACACAAAGTCAACCATGATTCAACCATCAACATCGGGATAACTACACAACTCGTGTATCCACTTGGTTTAAGCCTGGTGCTTGAACACAACTTCGGTGGCGGAAAGTTTCGAGCACGAATGGTACACCTAGAATCCATCGACAACATCACCCTTCATAAAAAGTCTACCAAGATTCGAGCAGGAACATCGGGATGGACAAAACAAATTGTGTATCCACTTTGTTTACACAACATGCATGAACACAACTTCGGGTAGCGAAATTACCGAGCATGATTGGTACACTTGCATTCAATCAACAACTTCAACACTCACTAAGAGTCAACAAAGATTCAACCATGAACATCGGGATAACTAGACAACTCGTGTATCCAATTGGTTTAAATTTGGTGCTCTAACACAACTTTAGTAGCGAAAGAACCCGAGAACGAATGGTACACCCAGGATTCCCTCAATAACTTCACCTTCAAAAAAAGTGTACGAACATTCGACCATGAACATCGGATACCTTAACAAATTGTGCATTCCACATGGTTTACCACTTCGTGCACGAAATAACCTCGGTTGCAAAGTAATGAGCATGATTGGTACACTTGCATTCAATCATAAACTTCACCACTCACACAATGTCAACCATGATTCAACCATCAATATCGGATAACTACACAACTCGTGTATCCACTTGGTTTAAAACTTGGTGCTCGAACACAACTTCAGTATCGAAAGTACCGAGCACGAATGGTACACTTAGATTCCCTCAATAACTTCACCCTTCAACAAAAGTGTACGAACATTCGACCATGAACATCGGGATACCTAAACAAATTGTGTATCCACATGATTTATACTTCATGCACGAGCATAACCTCAGTTGCAAAAGTACCGAGCATGATTGGTACACATGCATTCAATGAACAACTTCACCACTCACACAATGTCAACCATGATTCAACCATCAACATCGGGATAACTACACAACTCGTGTATGCACTAGGTTTAAACTTGGTGCTGTAACACAAGTTCAGTAGCGAAAGTACCGAGCACGAATGGTACACCTGGATTCCATCAACAATTCACCCATCATAAAAGTGTACGAACTTTCGACCATGAACATTGGTATACCTAACAAATTGTGTATCCACATGGTTTACACTTCGTGCACCAACATAACCTCGGTTGCAAAAGTATCGAGGCATGATTGGTACACTTGCATTCAATCAACAACTTCACCACTCAGACAAAGTCAACCATGATTCAACCATCCACACCGGGGATAACTACACAACTCGTGTATCCACTTGGTTTAAACTTGGTGCTCGAACACAACTTCAGTTGCGAAAGTACCGAGCACGAATGGTACACCTGGATTCCATCAACAATTCACCCATCAAAAAAGTGTACGAACATTCGACCATGAACATCGGGATACCTAAACAAATCTGTGTATCCACATGATTTATACTTCATGCACGAGCATAACCTCAGTTCCAAAAGTACCGAGCATGATTGGATACACATGCATTCAATGAAACAACTTCACCACTCACACAATGTCAACCATGATTCAACCAATCAACATCGGGATAACTACACAACTCGTGTATCCACTTGGTTTTAAACATGGTGCTTGAACAAAACTTCGGTAGCAAAAGTTTCGAGCACGAATGGTACACCTTGAATCCATCGACAACATCACCCTTCATTAAAAGTCTACCAAGATTCGACCAGGAACATCGGGATAAACAAAACAAATTGTGTATCCTCTTGGTTTACTACATGCATGAACACAACTTCGGTAGCGAAATTAACCGAGCATGATTGGTACACTCGCATTCAATCAACAACTTCACCAGTCATAGAGTCAACAAAGATTCAACCATGACATCGGGATAACTACACAACTCGTGTATCCACTTGGTTTAAACTCGGTGCTCGAACACCAACTTCAGTAGCGAAAGTACCGAGCACGAATGGTACACCTAGATTCCCTCAATAACTTCACCCTTCAAGAAAAGTGTACGAACATTCGAGCATGAACATCGGGATATCTAAAAAAATTGTGTATCCACATGGTTTTACACTTCGTGTACGAACATAACTTCGGTTGCAAAACTACCGAGCATGATTGGTACACATTGCATTCAATCAACAACTTCACCACTCACACAAAGTCAACCAACAGTCAACCATCAACATCGGGATAACTACACAACTCGTGTATGCACTTGGTTTAAACATGGTGCTCGAACACAACTTCAGTAGCGAAAGTACCGAGCATGAATGGTACACCTAGATTCCCTCAATAACTTCACCCTTCAAGAAAAGTGTACGAACATTCGACCATGAACATCGGGATACCTAAACAAATTGTGTATCCGCATGACACTTCGTGCACGAACAGAACCTCGGTTGCAAAAGTAACCTGAGCATGATTGGTACACTTGCATTCAATCAACAACTTCACCACACACACAAAGTCAACCATGATTCAACCATCAACATCGGGATAACTACACAACTCGTGTATCCACTTGGTTTAAACTTGGTGCTCGAACACAAGTTCTGTAGCGAAAGAACAGAGCACGAATGGTACATCTAGATTCCCTCAAGAACTTCACCCTTCAACAAAAGTGTACGAACATTCGAACATGAACATCGGTATACCTAACAAATTGTGTATCCACATAGTTTACACTTCGTGCACAAACATAACCTCGGTTGCAAAAGTACCGAGCATGATTGGTACACCTTGCATTCAATCAACTACTCTTCACCACTCACACAAAGTTCAACCGTCATTCAACCATCAAAATCGAGATAACTACACAAGTCGTGTATCAACTTGGTTTAACCATGGTGCTTGAACACAACTTCGGTGGCGAAAGTTTCGAGCATGAATGGTATACCTAGACTCCATCAACAACATCACCCTTCATAAAAAGTCTACCAAGATTCGAGCAGGAATATCGGGATGACAAAACAAATAGTGTATCCACGTGGTTTACACTACATGCATGAACACAACTCGGTAGCGAAAATTACCGAGCATGATTGGTAGACTTTGCATTCAATCGCAACTTCACCACCACTATAAAGTCGACAAAGATTCAAACCATGAACATGGGGATAACTACACAAAACTCGGTATCCACTTGGTTTAAAACTTGGTGCTCTAACACAACTTCAGTAGCGAAAGTAACCGAGCACAAATTGTACACCTAGAATCCATCGACAACATCACCCTTCATAAAAAGTCTAACCAACATTCGAGAATGAACATCGGGATAACAAAACAAATTGTGTATCCACTTGGTTTACACTACAGGCACGAACACAACTTCGGTAGCGAAACTACCGAGCATGATTGGGACCTTGCATTCAATCAACAACATAACCACTCACTAAAAGCCAACAAATATTCAACCATGAACATCGGGATACCTACACAACCTCGTGTATCCACTTGTTTAAGCGTGGTGCTTGAACACAACTTCGTTGGCGAAAGTTTCGAGCACGAATGGTACAACCGTGAATCCATCGACAACATACACCGTCATTAAAAGTCTAGCAAGATTCGAGCAGGAACATCGGGATAACAAAACAAATTGTGTATCCACCTGGTTTACACTACATGCGTGAACACAACCCTCGGGAGCGAAAATTACCAGAGCATGATTGGGTAACACTTGCATTCATCAACAACTTCACCCCTCAATAAGAGTCAACAAAGTTTCAAACCACGAACATCGGGATAACTACAGCAACTCGTGTATCCACTTGGTTTAAACTACATTTGCGAAAGTACCGAGCACGAATGGTACACCTGGGATTCCATCAACAATTCACCCATCACTAAAAAGTGTAGGACATTCGAACCATGAACATCGGGATACCTAAACAATTGTGTATGCACATGGTATACACTTAGTGCACGAACATACCCTCGGGTTGCAAAAGTACCGAGCATGATTGGCACACTAGCATTCAATCAACAATTTCACCACTCACCACAAAGTCAACCATGATTCAACCATCAAACATGGGGATAACTAACCAACCTCGTGTATCCACTGGTTTAAACTTGGTGCTATAACACAAAAGTTCAGTAGCGGAAAGTACGAGCACGAATGGTACACCTGGATTCCATCAACAATTCACCCATCATAAAAGTGTACAACATTCGACCATGAACATGGGTATACCTAACAAATTGTGTATCCACATGGTTTACACTTCGTGCACCAACATAACCGCGTTGCAAAGTACCGAGTATGATTGGTACACTTGCATTCATCAAGAACTTCACCACTCCGACAAAGTCAACCATGATTCAACATCCACATTGGATAACTACACAAACTCGTGTATCCACTTGGTTTAAACTTGGTGCTCTCGACACAAGTTCAGTAGCGAAAAGTACCGAAGCACGAAATGGTACACCTAGATTCCCTCAAAAAAACTCTCACCCTTCAACAAAAGTGTACGAACATTCGACCATGAACACGGTTATACCTAACAAATTGTGTATCCACATGGTTTACACTTCGTGCACCAACATAACCTCGGTTGCAAAAGTATCGAGCATGATTGGTACACTTGCATTCAATCAACTACTTCACCACTCCACACAAAGTCAACCATGATTCAACCATCAACATCGGGATAAATACACAACTTGGTGTATCCACTTGGTTTAAAGCATGGTGTTTGAACACAACGTCGGTGGCGGCGAAAGTTTCGAGCACGAATGGTACACCTAGAAGTCCATGCTGGCAACATCACCCTTCATAAAAAGTCTACCAAGATTCGAGCAGAACATCGGGATGACAAAAACAAATTGTGTATCCCACTTGATTTACCACTACATGCATGAACACAACTTCGGTAGTGAAATTAACCGAGCATGATTGGTAGACTGCCATTCAATCGACAACTTCACTACTCACTAAGAGTCAACAAAGATTCAAACCATGAACATCGGGATAACTAGACAAGTCGTGTATCCACTTAGTTTAAACCTGGTGCTCCTAACACAACTTCAGTAGCGAAAGTACTGAGCACGAATGTACACCTAGAATCCATCGACAACATCACCGTTCATAAAAGTATACCAACATTAAGAATGAACATCGGGATAACAAAACAAATTGTGTGTCCACTTGGTTTACACTACAGGCACGAACACAACTTCCGGTAGCGAAACAACTGGGTATGATTGGGACAGTTGCGTTCAATCAACAACATCACCACTCACTAAAAGTCAACAAACATTCAACAATGAACATCGGGATATACTACACAACTCGTGTATCCACTTGGTTTAAAGCGTGGCTTTTGAACACAACTTCGGTTGCGAATGTGTTTCGAGCACGAAAGGTACACCTATGAAATCCATCGACAAACATCACCCTTCATTAAAAAGTGTACCAAGATTCGAGCAGGAACATCGGGATAACAAAACAAATTGTGTATCCACTTGGTTTACACTACATGCATGAACACAACTTCGTTAGCGAAATTACCGAGCATGATGGTACACTTGCATTCAATCAACGCTCACCCACTCAATAAGAGTCAACAAAGATCCAACCATGAACATCAGGATAACTACACAACTCGTGTATCCACTTGGTTTAAAACTTGGTGGTCGAACACAACTTCAGTAGTGAAAGTACCGAGCACGAAAGGTACACCTGGATTCCATCAACAATTCACCCATCATAAAAGTTGTACGAATATTTGAGCATGAACATCGGGAATATCTAAACAAATTGTGTATCCACATGGTTACACGTCGTGCACGAACATAACTTTGGTTTGCAAAAACCGCCGAGCATGATTGGTACACTTGCATTCAATCGCAACATCCAACCACTCACTAAAAGTCAACAAAGATTCAACCATGAACATACGGGATGAACTACACAACTCGTGTATCCACTTGGATTAAGCATGGTGCTTGAACACAACTTCTGGTGGCGAAAGTTTTGAGTAGGAATGGTACACCTTGAATCCATCGACAACATCACCTTCATTAAAAGTCTACCAAGATTCGAGCAGGAACATCGGGATAACAAAACAAATTGTGTATCCACCTGGTTTACACTACATGCATGAACACAACTTCGGTTAGCGAAGTTACCGAGCATAATTAGTACACTTGCATTCAATCCACACTTCACCACTCAATAAGAGTGAACAAAGATTCAACCATGAACATCGGGATAACTACACAACTCGTGTATCCACTTGGTTTAAGCATGGTGCTCGAACACAACTACCGTAGCGACAGTACCAAGCACGAATGGTACACCTGGATTCCATCAACAATTCACCCATCATAAAAAGTGTACGAACATTCGAGGCATGAACACTCGGGATATCTAAACGAATTGTGTATCCACCATGGTTTACACTTCGTGCACCCAACATAACCTCGGTTGCAAAAGTACCGAGTATGATTGGTACACTTGCATTCAATCAAGAACTTCACCACTCCGACAAAGTCAACCATGATTCAACCATCCACATTGGGATAACTACACAACTCGTGTATCCACTTGGTTTAAACTTGGTGCTCGAACAACAAGTTCAGTAGCGAAAGTACCGAGCACGAATGGTACACCTAGATTCCCTCAAAAACTTCACCCCTTCAAACAAAAGTGTACGAACATTCGACCATGAAACATCGGTATACCTAACAAATTGTGTATCCACATGGTTTACACTTCGTGCACCAACATAACCTCGGTTGCAAAAGTATCGAGCATGATTGGTACACTTGCATTCAATCAACTACTTCACCACTCACACAAAGTCAACCATGATTCAACCATCAACATCGGGAATAACTACAACAACTTGTGTATCCACTTGGTTTAAGCATGGTGTTTGAAACACAACTTCGGTGGCGAAAAGTTTCGAGCACGAATGGTACACCTAGAATCCATCGGCAAACATCACCCTTCATAAAAAGTCTACCAAGATTCGAGCAGAACATCGGGATGACAAAACAAATTGTGTATCCACTTGATTTACACTACATGCATGAACACAACTTCGGTAGTGAAATTACCGAGCATGATTTGGTAGACTTGCATTCAATCGACAACTTCACTACTCACTAAGAGTCAACAAAAGATTCAACCATGAACATCGGGATAAACTAGACAAGTCGTGTATCCACTTAGTTTTAAACCTGGTGCTCTAACACAACTTCAGTAGCGAAAGTACTGAGCACGAATGGTACACCTAGAATCCATCGACAACATCACCGTTCATAAAAAGTATACCAACATTAAAGAATGAACATCGGGATAACAAAAACAAATTGTGTGTCCACTTGGTTTACACTACAGGCACGAACACAACTTCGTAGCGAAACAACTGGGTAGGATTGGGACAGTTGCATTCAATCAACAACATCACCACTCACTAAAAGTCAACAAACATTCAACAATGAACATCGGGATACTACACAACTCGTGTATCCACTTGGTTTAAGCGTGGCTTTTGAAACACAACTTCGGTTGCGAATGTTTCGAGCACGAAAGGTACACCTTGAATCCATCGACAACATCACCCTTCATTAAAAGTGTACCAAGATTCGAGCAGGAACATCGGGATAACAAAACAAATTGTGTATCCACTTGGTTTACACTACATGCATGACACAACTTCGGTAGCGAAATTACCGAGCATGATGGTACACTTGCATTCAATCAACGCTTCACCACTCAATAAGAGTCAACAAAGATCCAACCATGAACATCAGGATAACTACACAACTCGTGTATCCACTGGTTTAAACTTGGTGGTCGAACACACTTCAGTAGTGAAAGTACCGAGCACGAAAGGTACACCTGGATTCCATCAACAATTCACCCATCATAAAAAGTGTACGAATATTTGAGGCATGAACATCGGGATATCTAAACAATTGTGTATCCACATGGTTTACACGTCGTGCAACGAACAATAACTTTGGTTGCAAAACCGCCGAGCATGATTGGTACACATTGCATTCAATCGACAACATCACCACTCACTAAAAGTCAACAAAGATTCAACCATGAACATCGGGATAACTACACAACTCGTGTATCCACTTGGATTAAGCATGGTGCTTGAACACAACTTCGGTGGCGAAAGTTTGAGTAGGAATGGTACACCTTGAATCCATCGAAACATCACCCTTCATTAAAAGTCTACCAAGATTCGAGCAGGAACATCGGGATAACAAAACAAATTGTGTATCCACCTGGTTTACACTACATGCATGAACACAACTTCGTTAGCGAAGTTACCGAGCATAATTAGTACACTTGCATTCAATCAACACTTCACCACTCCAATACGAGTGAACAAAGATTCAACCATGAACATCGGGAGTAACTACACAACTCGTGTATCCACTTGGTTTAAGCATGGTGCTCGAACACAACTTCCGTAGCGACAGTACCAAGCACGAATGGTACACCTGGATTCCATCACAATTCACCCATCATAAAAGTGTACGAACATTCGAGCATGAACATCGGGATATCTAAACAAATTGTGTATCCACATGGTTCACACTTCGTGCACGAACATAACTTCGGTTTGCAAAACTACCGAGCATGATTGGGGACACTTGCATTCATCAATAACATCACCACTCAGTAAGAGTCAACAAAGATTCAACCATGAACATCGGGATAAACTACACAACTCGTGTATCCACTTGGTTAAGCATGGTGCTCGAACACAACTTCGGTGGCGAAAGTTTCGAGCACGAATGGTACAACTTGAATCCATCGACAACAATCACCCTTCATTAAAAAGTCTACCAAGATTCGAGCAGGAACATCGGGATAACAAAACAAATTGTGTATCCACCTGGTTTTACACTACAGGCATGAACACAACCTCGGGTAGCGAAATTAACCGAGCAGGATTGGTACACTTGCATTCAATCAACACTTCACCACTCAATAAGAGTCAACCAAAGATTCAACCATGAACATCCCGGATAACTACACAAATCGTGTATCCACTGGGTTAAAGCATGGTGCTTGAACAAAACTTCAGTAGCGAAAGTACCGAGCACGAATGGTACACCTGGATTCCATCAACAATTCACCCTTCATAAAAAGTGTAACGAACATTCGAGCATGAACATCGGGATATCTAAACAAATTGTGTATCCACATGGTTTACACTTCGTGCACGAACATAACTTCGGTTGCAAAACTACCGAGCATGATTGGTACACTTGCATTCAATCACACCAACATCACCACTCACTAAAAGTCAACAAGATTCAACCATAACATGGGGATAACTACACAACTCGTGTATCCACTTGGTTTAAGCATGGTGCTTGAACACAACTTCGTGTGGCGAAACTTCGAGCACGAATGGTACACTGAATCCATCGACAACATCACCCTGCATTAAAAGTCTACCAGATTCGAGCAGGAAACATCGGGATAAACAAAAAAAATTGTGTATCCACCTGGTTTACACTACATGCATGAACACAACTTCGGTAGCGAAAATTACCGAGCATGATTGGCACACTTGCATTCAATCAACACTTCACCACTCAATAAGAGTCGACAAAGATTCAACCATGAACATCGGCATAACTACACAACTCGTGTATCCACTTGGTTTGAGCATGGTGCTCGAACAGAACTTCAGTAGCGAAAGTACCGAGCACGAATGGTACACCTGGATTCCATCAACAATTAACCCTTCATAAAAAGTGTACGAACATTCGAGCATGAACATCGGGATATCTAAACAAATTGTGTATCCACCTGGTTTACACTACATGCATGAACACAACTTCGGTAGCGAAAATTACCGAGCATGATTGGCACACTTGCATTCAATCAACACTTCACCACTCAATAAGAGTCGACAAAGATTCAACCATGAACATCGGGATAACTACACAACTCGTGTTATCCACTTGGTTTATGCATGGTGCTTGAACACAACTTCGGTGGCGAAAGTTTCGAGCACGAATGGTACACCTTGAATCCATCGACAACATCACCCTTCATTAAAAGTCTACCAAGATTCGAGCAGGAACATCGGGATAACAAAACAAATTGTGTATCCACCTGGTTTACACTACATGAATGAACACAACTTCGGTCGCGAAATTACCGAGCATGATTGGTACACTTGCATTCAATCAACACTTCACCCCTTAATAATAGTCAACAAAGATTCAACCATGAACATCGGGATAACTACACAACTCGTGTGTCCACTTGGTCTTGGTGCTCGAACACAACTTCAGCAGCGAAAGTACCGAGCACGAATGGTACACCTGGATTCCATCAACAATTCACCCATCATAAAAAGTGTACGAACATTCGAGCATGAACATCGGGATATCTAAACAAATTGTGTATCCACATGGATTACACTTCGTGCACGAACATAACTTCGGTTGCAAAACTACCGAGCATGATTGGTACACTTGCATTCAATCAACAACATCACCACTCACTAAGAGTCAACAAAGATTCAACCATAAACATCGGGATAACTACACAACTCGTGTATCCACTTGGTTTAAGCATGGTGCTTGAACACAACTTCGGTGGCGAAAGTTTCGAACACGAATGGTACTCCTTGAATCCATCGACAACATCACCCTTCATTAAAAGTCTACCAAGATTCGAGCAGGAACATCGGGATAACAAAACAAATTGTGTATCCACCTGGTTTACACTACATGCATGAACACAACTTCGGTAGCGAAAATTACCGAGCATGATTGGCACCACTTGCATTCAATCAACGCTTCACCACTCAATAAGAGTCGACAAAGATTCAACCATGAACATCAGGGATAACTACACAACTCGTGTATCCACTTGGTTTATTGCATGGTGCTTGAACACAACTTCGGTGGCGAAAGTTTCGAGCACGAACGGTACACCTTGAATCCATCGACAACATCACCCTTCATTAAAAGTCTACCAAGATTCGAGCAGGAACATCGGGATAACCAAACAATTGTGTATCCACCTGGTTTACACTACATGCATGAACACAACTTACGGTCCGCGAAATTACCGAGCATGATTGGTACACTTGCATTCAATCAACACTTCACCCCTTAATAAGAGTCACAAAAGATTCAACCATGAACATCGGGATAACTACACAACTCGTGTGTCCACTTGGTCTTGGGTGCTCGAAACACAACTTCGGCAGCTAAAGTACCGAGCACGAATGGTACACCTGGATTCCATCAACAATTCACCCATCATAAAAAAGTGTACGAACATTCGAGCATGAACAATCGGGATATCTAAACAATTGTGTATCCACATGGATTACACTTCGTGCACGAACATAACTTCGGTTGCAAAACTACCGAGCATGATTGGTACACTTGCATTCAATCAACAAACATCACCACTCACTAAAAGTCAACAAAGATTCAACCATGAACATGGGGAAAACTACACAACTCGTGTATCCCACTGTGGTTTAAGCATGGTGCTTGAACACAACCTCGGTGGCGAAAGTTTCGAGCATGAATGGTACACCTTGAATCCATCGACAACATCACCCTTCATTAAAAGTCTACCAAGATTCGAGCAGGAACATCGGGATAAACAAAACAAATTGTGTATCCACCTGGTTTACACTACATGCATGAACACAACTTCGGTAGCGAAAATTACCGAGCATGATTGGCACACTTGCATTCAATCAACACTTTGCCACACAATAAGAGTCGACAAAGATTCAACCATGAACATCGGGATAACTACACAACTCGTGTATCCACTTGGTTTAAGCATGGTGCTTGAACACAACTTCGGTGGCGAAAGTTTCGAGCACGAATGGTACACCTTGAATCCATCGACAACATCACCCTTCATTAAAAGTCTACAAGATTCGAGTAGGAACATCGGGATAACAAAACAAATTGTGTATCCACCTGGTTTACACTACATGCATGAACACAACTTCGGTCGCGAAATTACCGAGCATGATTGGTACACTTGCATTCAATCAACACTTCACCCCTTAATAAGAGTCAACAAAGACTCAACCATGAACATCGGGATAACTACACAACTCGTGTGTCCACTTGGTCTTGGTGCTCGAACACAACTTCAGCAGCGAAAGTACCGAGCACGAATGGTACACCTGGATTCCATCAACAATTCACCCATCATAAAAAGTGTACGAACATTTCGAGCATGAACATCGGGATATCTAAACAAATTGTGTATCCACATGGTTTACACTTCGTGCACGAACATAACTTCCGTTGCAAAACTACCGAGCATGATTGGTACACTTGCATTCAATCAACAACATCACCACTCACTAAAGTCAACAAAGATTCAACCATGAACATGGGGAAAACTACACAACTCGTGTATCCACTTGGTTTAAGCATGGTGCTTGAACACAACCTCGGTGGCGAAAATTTCGAGCATGAATGGTACACCTTGAATCCATCGACAACATCACCCTTCATTAAAAGTCTACCAAGATTCGAGCAGGAACATCGGGATAACAAAACAAATTGTGTATCCACCTGGTTTACACTACATGCATGAACACAACTTCGGTAGCGAAAATTACCGAGCATGATTGGCACACTTGCATTCAATCAACACTTTGCCACACAATAAGAGTCGACAAAGATTCAACCATGAACATCGGGATAACTACACAACTCGTGTATCCACTTGGTTTAAGCATGGTGCTTGAACACAACTTTGGTGGCGAAAGTTTCGAGCACGAATGGTACACCTTGAATCCATCGACAACATCACCCTTCATTAAAAGTCTACCAAGATTCGAGTAGAAACATCGGGATAACAATACAAATTGTGTATCCACCTGGTTTACACTACATGCATGAACACAACTTCGGTAGCGAAAATTACCGAGCATGATTGGCACACTTGCATTCAATCAACACTTTGCCACACAATAAGAGTCGACAAAGATTCAACCATGAACATCGGGATAACTACAAAACTCGTGTATCCACTTGGTTTAAGCATGGTGCTTGAACACAACTTCGGTGGCGAAAGTTTCGAGCACGAATGGTACACCTTGAATCCATCGACAACATCACCCTTCATTAAAAGTCTACCAAGATTCGAGTAGGAACATCGGGATAACAAAACAAATTGTGTATCCACCTGGTTTACACTACATGCATGAACACAACTTCGGTCGCGAAATTACCGAGCATGATTGGTACACTTGCATTCAATCAACACTTCACCCCTTAATAAGAGTCAACAAAGACTCAACCATGAACATCGGGATAACTACACAACTCGTGTGTCCACTTGGTCTTGGTGCTCGAACACAACTTCAGCAGCGAAAGTACCGAGCACGAATGGTACACCTGGATTCCATCAACAATTCACCCATCATAAAAGTGTACGAACATTCGAGCATGAACATCGGGATATCTAAACAAATTGTGTATCCACATGGTTTACACTTCGTGCACGAACATAACTTCGGTTGCAAAACTACCGAGCATGATTGGTACACTTGCATTCAATCAACAACATCACCACTCACTAAAAGTCAACAAAGATTTAACCATGAACATGGGGAAAACTACACAACTCGTGTATCCACTTGGTTTAAGCATGGTGCTTGAACACAACCTCGGTGGCGAAAGTTTCGAGCATGAATGGTACACCTTGAATCCATCGACAACATCACCCTTCATTAAAAGTCTACCAAGATTCGAGCAGGAACATCGGGATAACAAAACAAATTGTGTATCCACCTGGTTTACACTACATGCATGAACACAACTTCGGTAGCGAAAATTACCGAGCATGATTGGCACACTTGCATTCAATCAACACTTTGCCACACAATAAGAGACGACAAAGATTCAACCATGAACATCGGGATAACTACACAACTCGTGTATCCACTTGGTTTAAGCATGGTGCTTGAACACAACTTCGGTGGCGAAAGTTTCGAGCACGAATGGTACACCTTGAATCCATCGACAACATCACCCTTCATTAAAAGTCTACCAAGATTCGAGTAGGAACATCGGGATAACAAAACAAATTGTGTATCCACCTGGTTTACACTACATGCATGAACACAACTTCGGTCGCGAAATTACCGAGCATGATTGGTACACTTGCATTCAATCAACACTTCACCCCTTAATAAGAGTCAACAAAGACTCAACCATGAACATCGGGATAACTACACAACTCGTGTGTCCACTTGGTCTTGGTGCTCGAACACAACTTCAGCAGCGAAAGTACCGAGCACGAATGGTACACCTGGATTCCATCAACAATTCACCCATCATAAAAAGTGTACGAACATTTCGAGCATGAACATCGGGATATCTAAACAAATTGTGTATCCACATGGTTTACACTTCGTGCACGAACATAACTTCCGTTGCAAAACTACCGAGCATGATTGGTACACTTGCATTCAATCAACAACATCACCACTCACTAAAAGTCAACAAAGATTCAACCATGAACATGGGGAAAACTACACAACTCGTGTATCCACTTGGTTTAAGCATGGTGCTTGAACACAACCTCGGTGGCGAAAATTTCGAGCATGAATGGTACACCTTGAATCCATCGACAACATCACCCTTCATTAAAAGTCTACCAAGATTCGAGCAGGAACATCGGGATAACAAAACAAATTGTGTATCCACCTGGTTTACACTACATGCATGAACACAACTTCGGTAGCGAAAATTACCGAGCATGATTGGCACACTTGCATTCAATCAACACTTTGCCACACAATAAGAGTCGACAAAGATTCAACCATGAACATCGGGATAACTACACAACTCGTGTATCCACTTGGTTTAAGCATGGTGCTTGAACACAACTTCGGTGGCGAAAGTTTCGAGCACGAATGGTACACCTTGAATCCATCGACAACATCACCCTTCATTAAAAGTCTACCAAGATTCGAGTAGAAACATCGGGATAACAATACAAATTGTGTATCCACCTGGTTTACACTACATGCATGAACACAACTTCGGTAGCGAAAATTACCGAGCATGATTGGCACACTTGCATTCAATCAACACTTTGCCACACAATAAGAGTCGACAAAGATTCAACCATGAACATCGGGATAACTACAAAACTCGTGTATCCACTTGGTTTAAGCATGGTGCTTGAACACAACTTCGGTGGCGAAAGTTTCGAGCACGAATGGTACACCTTGAATCCATCGACAACATCACCCTTCATTAAAAGTCTACCAAGATTCGAGTAGGAACATCGGGATAACAAAACAAATTGTGTATCCACCTGGTTTACACTACATGCATGAACACAACTTCGGTCGCGAAATTACCGAGCATGATTGGTACACTTGCATTCAATCAACACTTCACCCCTTAATAAGAGTCAACAAAGACTCAACCATGAACATCGGGATAACTACACAACTCGTGTGTCCACTTGGTCTTGGTGCTCGAACACAACTTCAGCAGCGAAAGTACCGAGCACGAATGGTACACCTGGATTCCATCAACAATTCACCCATCATAAAAGTGTACGAACATTCGAGCATGAACATCGGGATATCTAAACAAATTGTGTATCCACATGGTTTACACTTCGTGCACGAACATAACTTCGGTTGCAAAACTACCGAGCATGATTGGTACACTTGCATTCAATCAACAACATCACCACTCACTAAAAGTCAACAAAGATTCAACCATGAACATGGGGAAACTACACAACTCGTGTATCCACTTGGTTTAAGCATGGTGCTTGAACACAACCTCGGTGGCGAAAGTTTCGAGCATGAATGGTACACCTTGAATCCATCGACAACATCACCCTTCATTAAAAGTCTACCAAGATTCGAGCAGGAACATCGGGATAACAAAACAAATTGTGTATCCACCTGGTTTACACTACATGCATGAACACAACTTCGGTAGCGAAAATTACCGAGCATGATTGGCACACTTGCATTCAATCAACACTTTGCCACACAATAAGAGTCGACAAAGATTCAACCATGAACATCGGGATAACTACACAACTCGTGTATCCACTTGGTTTAAGCATGGTGCTTGAACACAACTTCGGTGGCGAAAGTTTCAAGCACGAATGGTACACCTTGAATCCATCGACAACATCACCCTTCATTAAAAGTCTACCAAGATTCGAGTAGGAACATCGGGATAACAAAACAAATTGTGTATCCACCTGGTTTACACTACATGCATGAACACAACTTCGGTCGCGAAATTACCGAGCATGATTGGTACACTTGCATTCAATCAACACTTCACCCCTTAATAAGAGTCAACAAAGACTCAACCATGAACATCGGGATAACTACACAACTCGTGTGTCCACTTGGTCTTGGTGCTCGAACACAACTTCAGCAGCGAAAGTACCGAGCACGAATGGTACACCTGGATTCCATCAACAATTCACCCATCATAAAAAGTGTACGAACATTTCGAGCATGAACATCGGGATATCTAAACAAATTGTGTATCCACATGGTTTACACTTCGTGCACGAACATAACTTCGGTTGCAAAACTACCGAGCATGATTGGTACACTTGCATTCAATCAACAACATCACCACTCACTAAAAGTCAACAAAGATTCAACCATGAACATGGGGAAAACTACACAACTCGTGTATCCACTTGGTTTAAGCATGGTGCTTGAACACAACCTCGGTGGCGAAAATTTCGAGCATGAATGGTACACCTTGAATCCATCGACTACATCACCCTTCATTAAAAGTCTACCAAGATTCGAGCAGGAACATCGGGATAACAAAACAAATTGTGTATCCACCTGGTTTACACTACATGCATGAACACAACTTCGGTAGCGAAAATTACCGAGCATGATTGGCACACTTGCATTCAATCAACACTTTGCCACACAATAAGAGTCGACAAAGATTCAACCATGAACATCGGGATAACTACACAACTCGTGTATCCACTTGGTTTAAGCATGGTGCTTGAACACAACTTCGGTGGCGAAAGTTTCGAGCACGAATGGTACACCTTGAATCCATCGACAACATCACCCTTCATTAAAAGTCTACCAAGATTCGAGTAGGAACATCGGGATAACAAAACAAATTGTGTATCCACCTGGTTTACACTACATGCATGAACACAACTTCGGTCGCGAAATTACCGAGCATGATTGGTACACTTGCATTCAATCAACACTTCACCCCTTAATAAGAGTCAACAAAGACTCAACCATGAACATCGGGATAACTACACAACTCGTGTGTCCACTTGGTCTTG
This sequence comes from Oryza brachyantha, assembly GCF_000231095.2. NCBI lineage: Eukaryota > Viridiplantae > Streptophyta > Magnoliopsida > Poales > Poaceae > Oryza > Oryza brachyantha. The sequence continues at coordinate 59,917 of NW_024427264.1, forward strand.
GTGCTCGAACACAACTTCAGCAGCGAAAGTACCGAGCACGAATGGTACACCTGGATTCCATCAACAATTCACCCATCATAAAAAGTGTACGAACATTTCGAGCATGAACATCGGGATATCTAAACAAATTGTGTATCCACATGGTTTACACTTCGTGCACGAACATAACTTCCGTTGCAAAACTACCGAGCATGATTGGTACACTTGCATTCAATCAACAACATCACCACTCACTAAAAGTCAACAAAGATTCAACCATGAACATGGGGAAAACTACACAACTCGTGTATCCACTTGGTTTAAGCATGGTGCTTGAACACAACCTCGGTGGCGAAAATTTCGAGCATGAATGGTACACCTTGAATCCATCGACAACATCACCCTTCATTAAAAGTCTACCAAGATTCGAGCAGGAACATCGGGATAACAAACAAATTGTGTATCCACCTGGTTTACACTACATGCATGAACACAACTTCGGTAGCGAAAATTACCGAGCATGATTGGCACACTTGCATTCAATCAACACTTTGCCACACAAATAAGAGTCGACAAAGATTCAACCATGAACATCGGGATAACTACACAACTCGTGTATCCACTTGGTTTAAGCATGGTGCTTGAACACAACTTCGGTGGCGAAAGTTTCGAGCACGAATGGTACACCTTGAATCCATCGACAACATCACCCTTCATTAAAAGTCTACCAAGATTCGAGTAGAAACATCGGGATAACAATACAAATTGTGTATCCACCTGGTTTACACTACATGCATGAACACAACTTCGGTAGCGAAAATTACCGAGCATGATTGGCACACTTGCATTCAATCAACACTTTGCCCACACAATAAGAGTCGACAAAGATTCAACCATGAACATCGGGATAACTACAAAACTCGTGTATCCACTTGGTTTAAGCATGGTGCTTGAACACAACTTCGGTGGCGAAAGTTTCGAGCACGAATGGTACACCTTGAATCCATCGACAACATTCACCCTTCATTAAAAGTCTACCAAGATTCGAGTAGGAACATCGGGATAACAAAACAAATTGTGTATCCACCTGGTTTACACTACATGCATGAACTACACAACTTCGGTCGGCGAAATTACCGAGCATGATTGGTACACTTGCATTCAATCAACACTTCACCCCTTAATAAGAGTCAACAAAGACTCAACCATGAACATCGGGATAACTACACAACTCGTGTGTCCACTTGGTCTTGGTGCTCGAAACACAACTTCAGCAGCGAAAGTACCGAGCACGAATGGTACACCTGGATTCCATCAACAATTCACCCATCATAAAAGTGTACGAACATTTCGAGCATGAACATCGGGATATCTAAACAAATTGTGTATCCACATGGTTACCACTTCGTGCACGAACATAACTTCGGTTGCAAAACTACCGAGCATGATTGGTACACTTGCATTCAATCAACAACATCACCACTCACTAAAAGTCAACAAAGATTCAACCATGAACATGGGAAAACTACACAACTCGTGTATCCACTTGGTTTAAGCATGGTGCTTGAACACAACCTCGGGTGGCGAAAGTTTCGAGCATGAATGGTACACCTTGAATCCATCGACAACATCACCCTTCATTAAAAGTCTACCAAGATTCGAGCAGGAAACATCGGGATAACAAAACAAATTGTGTATCCACCTGGTTTACACTACATGCATGAACACAACTTCGGGTAGCGAAAATTACCGAGCATGATTGGCACACTTGCATTCAATCAACACTTTGCCACACAATAAGAGTCGACAAAGATTCAACCATGAACATCGGGATAACTACACAACTCGTGTATCCACTTGGTTTAAGCATGGTGCTTGAACACAACTTCGGTGGCGGAACGTTTCAAGCACGAATGGTACCACCTTGAATCCATCGACAACATCACCCTTCATTAAAAGTCTACCAAGATTCGAGTAGGAACATCGGGATAACAAAACAAATTGTGTATCCACCTGGTTTACACTACATGCATGAACACAACTTCGGTCGCGAAATTACCGAGCATGATTGGTACACTTGCATTCAATCAACACTTCACCCCTTAATAAGAGTCAACAAAGACTCAACCATGAACATCGGGATAACTACACAACGTGTCCACTTGGTTTTGGTGCTCGAACAACAACTTCAGCAGCGAAAGTACCGAGCACGAATGGTACACCTGGATTCCATCAACAATCACCCATCATAAAAGTGTAACAACATTTCGAGCATGAACATCGGGATATCTAAACAAATTGTGTATCCACATGGTTTACACTTGCACGAACATAACTTCGGTTGCAAAACTACCGAGCATGATTGGTACACTTGCATTCAATCAACAACATCACACTCACTAAAAGTCAACAAAGATTCAACCATGAACATGGGGAAAACTACACAACTCGTGTATCCACTTGGTTTAAGCATGGTGCTTGAACACAACCTCGGTGGCGAAAATTTCGAGCATGAATGGTACACCTTGAATCCATCGACAACATCACCCTTCATTAAAAGTCTACCAAGATTCGAGCAGGAACATCGGGATAACAAAACAAATTGTGTATCCACTGGTTTACACTACATGCATGAACACAACTTCGGTAGCGAAATTACCGAGCATGATTAGCACCTTGCATTCAATCAACACTTTGCCACACAATAAGAGTCAACAAGATTCAACCATGAACATCGGGATAACTACACAACTCGTGTATCCACTTGGTTTAAGCATGGTGCTTGAACACAACTTCGGTGGCGAAGTTCGAGCACGAATGGTACACCTTGAATCCATCGACAACATCACCCTTCATTAAAAGTCTACCAAGATTCGAGTAGGAACATCGGATAACAAAACAAATTGTGTATCCACCTGGTTACACTACATGCATGAACACAACTTCGGTCGCGAAATTACCGAGCATGATTGGTACACTTGCATTCAATCAACACTTCACCACTCTAATAAGAGTCAACAAAGATCAACCATGAACATCGGGATAACTACACAACTCGTGTATCCACTTGGTCTGGTGCTCGAACACAACTTCAGCAGCGAAAGTACGAGCACGAATGGTACCCTGGATTCCATCAACAATTCACCCATCATAAAAAGTGTACGAACATTCGAGCATGAACATCGGGATATCTAAACAAATTGTGTATCCACATGGTTTACACTTCGTGCACGAACATAACTTCGGTTGCAAAACTACCGAGCATGATTGGTACACTTGCATTCAATCAACAACATCACCACTCACTAAAGTCACAAAGATTCAACCATGAACATGGGATAACTACACAACTCGTGTATCCACTTGGTTTAAGCATGGTGCTTGAACACAACTTCGGTGGCGAAAGTTTCGAGCACGAATGGTACACCTTGAATCCATCGACAACATCACCCTTCATTAAAAGTCTACCAAGATTCGAGCAGGAACATCGGGATAAAAAAAAATTGTGTATCCACCTGGTTTACACTACATGCATGAACACAACTTCGGTCGCGAAATTACCGAGCATGATTGGGTACACTTGCATTCAATCAACACTTCACCCCTTAATAAGAGTCAACAAATATTCAACCATGAACATCGTGATAACTACACAACTCGTGTGTCCACTTGGTCTTGGTGCTCGAACACAACTTCAGCAGCGAAAGTACCGAGCACGAATGGTACACCTGGATTCCATCAACAATTCACCCATCATAAAAAGTGTACGAACATTTCGAGCATGAACATCGGATATCTAAACAAATTGTGTATCCACATGGTTTACACTTCGTGCACGAACATAACTTCGGTTGCAAACTACCGAGCATGATTGGTACACTTGCATTCAATCAACAACATCACCACTCACTAAAGTCAACAAAGATTCAACCATGAACATGGGGAAAACTACACAACTCGTGTATCCACTTGGTTTAAGCATGGTGCTTGAACACAACTTCGGTGGCGAAATTTCGAGCACGAATGGTACACCTTGAATCCATCGACAACATCACCCTTCATTAAAAGTCTACCAGATTCGAGCAGGAACATCGGGATAACAAAACAATTGTGTATCCCCTGGTTTACACTACATGCATGAACACAACTTCGGTCGCGAAATTACCGAGCATGATTGGCACCTTGCATTCAATCAACACTTCCACCAATAAGAGTCACAAAGATTCAACCATGAACATCGGGAAACTACACAACTCGTGTATCCACTTGGTTTAAGCATGGTGCTTGAACACAACTTCGTGGCGAAGTTTTCGAGCACGAATGGTACACCTTGAATCCATCGACAACATCACCCTCATTAAAAGTCTACCAAGATTCGAGCAGAACATCGGGATAAAAAAACAAATTGTGTATCCACTGGTTTACACTACATGCATGAACACAACTTCGGTCGCGAAATTACCGAGCATGATTGGTACACTTGCATTCAATCAACACTTCACC
>NW_024427265.1:0-63165 GCF_000231095.2 Oryza brachyantha
ACTTGGTTTACACTTCGTGCTCGAACACAACTTCGGTACCCAAACTTTCGAGCATGAATGGTACACATGGTTTGCATCAACAACTTCGCAATTCATACAAAGTCAACCAAGATTCGACATCTAACTTTGGGATAGCTGCACAAATCGTGTATCCACTTGGTTTACACTTCGTGCTCGAACACAACTTCGGTACCCAAACTTTCGAGCATGAATGCAACACATGGTTTCCATCAACAAGTTCGCCCTTCATACAACGTCAACAAAGATTTGACTACTAACTTCGGGATAGGTACACAAATGGTGTACCCACTTGGTTTACACATCGTGCTCGAACACAACTTCGGTACCCAAACATTCGAGGATGAATGGTACACAAGGTTTGCATCAACAACCTCGCCATTCATACAAAGTCAACCATGATTCGACTTCTAACTTTGGGATATCTACACAAATCGTGTAACCACTTGATTTACACTTCGTGCTCGAACACAACTTCGGTACCCAAACTTTCGAGGATGAATGGTACACATGGTTTCCATCAACAACTTCGCCATTCATACAAAGTCAGCCAAGATTCGATTACTAACATTGTGATAAATACACAAATCGTGTATCCACTTCATTTACACTTGGTGCTCGCACACAACTTCGGTACCCAAATTTTCGAGCATGAATGGTACACATGGTTTCCATCAACAACTGCGCCATTCATACAAAGTCAACCAAAATTCGTCTTCTAACTTCGGGATGACTACACAAATATTGTATCCACTTGGTTTGCACTTCGTGCTTGAACGCAACTTTGGTTTCAAAACATTCGAGCATCAATCGTACACGTGGTTTCCATCAACGACTTTGCCGTTCATACAATGTCAACCAAGATTCGACTACTAACTTCGGGATAGCTATACAAATTGTGTACCCACTTGGTTTATACTTCGTGCTCGAACACAACTTCGGTACCCAATCTTTCGAGCATGAATGCAATACATGGTTTACATCAACAAGTTCGCCATTCATACAACGTCAACAAAGATTTGACTACTAACTTCGGGATAGCTACACAAATTATGTACCCAGTTGGTTTACACTTCGTGCTCGAACGCAACTTTGGTACCCAAACTTTCGAGGATGAATGGTACACATGGTTTGCATCAACAACTTCGCAATTCATACAAAGTCAACCAAGATTCGACAACTAACTTTGGGATAGCTACACAAATCGTGTATCCACATGGTTTACACTTCGTGCTCGAACACAACTTCGGTACCCAAACTTTCGAGGATGAATGGTACACAAGGTTTGCATCAACAACCTCGCCATTCATACAAAGTCAACCATGATTCGACTTCTAACTTTGGGATATCTACACAAATCGTGTAACCACTTGATTTACACTTCGTGCTCGAACACAACTTCGGTACCCAAACTTTCGAGGATGAATGGTACACATGGTTTCCATCAACAATTTCGCCATTCATACAAAGTCAGCCAAGATTCGATTACTAACATTGTGATAAATACACAAATCGTGTATCCACTTCATTTACACTTGGTGCTCGCACACAACTTCGGTACCCAAATTTTCGAGCATGAATGGTACACATGGTTTCCATCAACAACTGCGCCATTCATACAAAGTCAACCAAAATTCGTCTTCTAACTTCGGGATGACTACACAAATATTGTATCCACTTGGTTTGCACTTCGTGCTTGAACGCAACTTTGGTTTCAAAACATTCGAGCATCAATCGTACACGTGGTTTCCATCAACGACTTTGCCGTTCATACAATGTCAACCAAGATTCGACTACTAACTTCGGGATAGCTATACAAATTGTGTACCCACTTGGTTTATACTTCGTGCTCGAACACAACTTCGGTACCCAATCTTTCGAGCATGAATGCAATACATGGTTTACATCAACAAGTTCGCCATTCATACAACGTCAACAAAGATTTGACTACTAACTTCGGGATAGCTACACAAATTATGTACCCAGTTGGTTTACACTTCGTGCTCGAACGCAACTTTGGTACCCAAACTTTCGAGGATGAATGGTACACATGGTTTGCATCAACAACTTCGCAATTCATACAAAGTCAACCAAGATTCGACAACTAACTTTGGGATAGCTACACAAATCGTGTATCCACTTGGTTTACACTTCGTGCTCGAACACAACTTCGGTACCCAAACTTTCGAGCATGAATGCAACACATGGTTTCCACCAACAAGTTCGCCCTTCATACAACGTCAACAAAGATTTGACTACTAACTTCGGGATAGCTACACAAATGGTGTACCCACTTGGTTTACACATCGTGCTCGAACACAACTTCGGTACCCAAACTTTCGAGGATGAATGGTACACAAGGTTTGCATCAACAAACTCGCCATTCATACAAAGTCAACCATGATTCGACTTCTAACTTTGGGATATCTACACAAATCGTGTAACCACTTGATTTACACTTCGTGCTCGAACACAATTTCGGTACCCAAACTTTCGAGGATGAATGGTACACATGGTTTCCATCAACAATTTCGCCATTCATACAAAGTCAGCCAAGATTCGATTACTAACATTGTGATAAATACACAAATCGTGTATCCACTTCATTTACACTTGGTGCTCGCACACAACTTCGGTACCCAAATTTTCGAGCATGAATGGTACACATGGTTTCCATCAACAACTGCGCCATTCATACAAAGTCAACCAAAATTCGTCTTCTAACTTCGGGATGACTACACAAATATTGTATCCACTTGGTTTGCACTTCGTGCTTAAACGCAACTTTGGTTTCAAAACATTCGAGCATCAATCCGTACACGTGGTTTCCATCAACGACTTTGCCGTTCATGCAATGTCAACCAAGATTCGACTACTAACTTCGGGATAGCTATACAAATTGTGTACCCACTTGGTTTACACTTCGTGCTCGAACACAACTTCGGTACCCAATCTTTCGAGCATGAATGCAATACATGGTTTACATCAACAAGTTCGCCATTCATACAACGTCAACAAAGATTTGACTACTAACTTCGGGATAGCTACACAAATCGTGTATCCACTTGATTTACACTTCGTGCTCGAACACAACTTCGGTACCCAAACATTCGAGGATGAATGGTACCCTTGGTTTCCATCAACAACTTCGCCATTCATGCAAAGTCAGCCAAGATTCGATTACTAACTTTGTGATAAGTACACAAATCGTGTATCCACTTCATTTACACTTCGTGCTCGCACACAACTTCGGTACCCAAATTTTTGAGCATGAATGGTACACATGGATTCCATCAACAACTTCGCCATTCATACAAAGTCAACCAAAATTCGTCTTCTAACTTCGGGATGACTACACAAATATTGTATCCACTTGGTTTGCACTTCGTGCTTGAAAAAAAACTTTGGTTTCAAAACATTCGAGCATCAATCGTACACGTGGTTTCCATCAACGACTTTGCCGTTCGTACAATGTCAACCAAGATTCGACTACTAACTTCGGGATAGCTATACAAATTGTGTACCCACCTGGTTTACACTTCGTGCTCGAACACAACTTCGGTACCCAATCTTTCGAGGATGAATGGTACACATGGTTTGCATCAACAAATTCGCAATTTATACAATGTCAACCAAGATTCGACATCTAACTTTGGGATAGCTACACAAAACGTGTATCCACTTGGTTTACACTTCGTGCTCGAACACAACTTCGGTACCCAAACTTTCGAGCATGAATGGTACACATGGTATGCATCAACAACTTCGCAATTCATACAATTTCAACCAAGATTCGACTTCTAACTTTGGGATAGCTACACAAATCGTGTATCCACTTGGTTTACACTTCGTGCTCGAACACAACTTCGGTACCCAAACTTTCGAGCATGAATGGTACACATGGTTTGCATCAACAACTTCGCAATTCATACAAAGTCAACCAAGATTCGACATCTAACTTTGCGATAGCTGCACAAATCGTGTATCCACTTGGTTTACACTTCGTGCTCGAACACAACTTCGGTATCCAAACTTTCGAGCATGAATGCAACACATGGTTTCCATCAACAACTTCGCCATTCATACAAAGTCAACCAAAATTCGTCTTCTAACTTCGGGATGACTACACAAATATTGTATCCACTTGGTTTGCACTTCGTGCTTGAACGCAACTTTGGTTTCAAAACATTCGAGCATCAATCGTACACGTGGTTTCCATCAACGACTTTGCCGTTCGTACAATGTCAACCAAGATTCGACTACTATCTTCGGGATAGCTATACAAATTGTGTACCCACTTGGTTTACACTTCGTGCTCGAACACAACTTCGGTACCCAATCTTTCGAGCATGAATGCAATACATGGTTTACACCAACAAGTTCGCCGTTCATACAACGTCAACAAAGATTGGACTACTAATTTCGGGATAGCTACACAAATTATGTACCCACTTGGTTTACACTTCGTGCTCGAACACAACTTCGGTACCCAAACTTTCGAGCATGAACGGTACACATGGTTTGCATCAACCACTTCGCAATTCATACAATGTCAGCCAAGATTCGACTTCTAACTTTGGGATAGCTACACAAATCGTGTATCCACCTGGTTTACACTTCGTGCTCGAACACAACTTCGGTACCCAAACTTTTGAGGATGAATGGTACACATGGTTTGCATCAACAACTTCGCAATTCATACAATTTCAACCAAGATTCGACTTCTAACTTTGGGATAGCTACACAAATTGTGTACCCACTTGGTTTACACTTCGTGCTCGAACACAACTCGGTACCCAAACTTTCGAGGATGAATGGTACACAAGGTTTGCATCAACAAGTTCGCTATTCATACAAAGTCAACCATGATTCGACTTCTAACTTTGGGATATCTACAAAAATCGTGTATCCACTTGATTTACACTTCGTGCTCGAACACAACTTCGGTACCCAAACATTCGAGGATGATTGGTACCCTTGGTTTCCATCAACAACTTCGCCATTCATGCAAAGTCAGCCAAGATTCGATTACTAGTTTGTGATAAGTACACAAATCGTGTATCCACTTCATTTACACTTCGTGCTCGCACACAACTTCGGTACCCAAATTTTTGAGCATGAATGGTACACATGGTTTCCATCAACAACTTCGCCATTCATACAAAGTCAACCAAAATTCGTCTTCTAACTTCGGGATGACTACACAAATATTGTATCCACTTGGTTTGCACTTCGTGCTTGAAAAAAAACTTTGGTTTCCAAACATTCGAGCATCAATCGTACACGTGGTTTCCATCAACGACTTTGCCGTTCATACAATGTCAACCAAGATTCGACTACTAACTTCGGGATAGCTATACCAATTGTGTACCCACCTGGTTTACACTTCGTGCTCGAACACAACTTCGGTACCCAATCTTTCGAGGATGAATGGTACACATGGTTTGCATCAACAAATTCGCAATTTATACAATGTCAACCAAGATTCGACATCTAACTTTGGGATAGCTACACAAAACGTGTATCCACTTGGTTTACACTTCGTGCTCGAACACAACTTCGGTACCCAAACATTCGAGCATGAATGCAACACATGGTTTCCGTCAACAAGTTCGCCCTTCATACAACGTCAACAAAGATTTGACTACTAACTTCGGGATAGCTACACAAATGGTGTACCCACTTGGTTTACACATCGTGCTCGAACACAACTTCGGTACCCAAACATTCGAGGATGAATGGTACACAAGGTTTGCATCAACAACCTCGCCATTCATACAAAGTCAACCATGATTCGACTTCTAACTTTAGGATATCTACACAAATCGTGTAACCACTTGATTTACACTTCGTGCTCGAACATAACTTCGGTACCCAAACTTTCGAGGATGAATGGTACACATGGTTTCCATCAACAATTTCGCCATTCATACAAAGTCAGCCAAGATTCGATTACTAACATTGTGATAAATACACAAATCGTGTATCCACTTCATTTAAACTTCGTGCTCGCACACAACTTCGGTACCCAAATTTTCGAGCATGAATGGTACACATGGTTTCCATCAACAACTGCGCCATTCATACAAAGTCAACCAAAATTCGTCTTCTAACTTCGGGATGACTACACAAATATTGTATCCACTTGGTTTGCACTTCGTGCTTGAACGCAACTTTGGTTTCAAAACATTCGAGCATCAATCGTACACGTGGTTTCCATCAACGACTTTGCCGTTCATACAATGTCAACCAAGATTCGACTACTATCTTCGGGATAGCTATACAAATTGTGTACCCACTTGGTTTACACTTCGTGCTCGAACACAACTTCGGTACCCAATCTTTCGAGCATGAATGCAATACATGGTTTACACCAACAAGTTCGCCGTTCATACAACGTCAACAAAGATTGGACTACTAATTTCGGGATAGCTACACAAATTATGTACCCACTTGGTTTACACTTCGTGCTCGAACACAACTTCGGTACCCAAACTTTCGAGCATGAACGGTACACATGGTTTGCATCAACCACTTCGCAATTCATACAATGTCAGCCAAGATTCGACTTCTAACTTTGGGATAGCTACACAAATCGTGTATCCACCTGGTTTACACTTCGTGCTCGAACACAACTTCGGTACCCAAACTTTTGAGGACGAATGGTACACATGGTTTGCATCAACAACTTCGCAATTAATACAATGTCAACCAAGATTCGACTTCTAACTTTGGGATAGCTACACAAATTGTGTACCCACTTGGTTTACACTTCGTGCTCGAACACAACTCGGTACCCAAACTTTCGAGGATGAATGGTACACAAGGTTTGCATCAACAAGTTCGCTATTCATACAAAGTCAACCATGATTTGACTTCTAACTTTGGGATATCTACAAAAATCGTGTATCCACTTGATTTACACTTCGTGCTCGAACACAACTTCGGTACCCAAACATTCGAGGATGAATGGTACCCTTGGTTTCGATCAACAACTTCGCCATTCATGCAAAGTCAGCGAAGATTCGATTACTAGTTTGTGATAAGTACACAAATCGTGTATCCACTTCATTTACACTTCGTGCTCGCACACAACTTCGGTACCCAAATTTTTGAGCATGAATGGTACACATGGTTTCCATCAACAACTTCGCCATTCATACAAAGTCAACCAAAATTCGTCTTCTAACTTCGGGATGACTACACAAATATTGTATCCACTTGGTTTGCACTTCGTGCTTGAAAAAAAAACTTTAGTTTCAAAACATTCGAGCATCAATCGTACACGTGGTTTCCATCAACGACTTTGCCGTTCATACAATGTCAACCAAGATTCGACTACTAACTTCGGGATAGCTATACAAACTGTGTACCCACCTGGTTTACACTTCGTGCTCGAACACAACTTCGGTACCCAATCTTTCGAGGATGAATGGTACACATGGTTTGCATCAACAAATTCGCAATTTATACAATGTCAACCAAGATTCGACATCTAACTTTGGGATAGCTACACAAAACGTGTATCCACTTGGTTTACACTTCGTGCTCGAACACAACTTCGGTACCCAAACATTCGAGCATGAATGCAACACATGGTTTCCGTCAACAAGTTCGCCCTTCATACAACGTCAACAAAGATTTGACTACTAACTTCGGGATAGCTACACAAATGGTGTACCCACTTGGTTTACACATCGTGCTCGAACACAATTTCGGTACCCAAACTTTCGAGGATGAATGGTACACAAGGTTTGCATCAACAACCTCGCCATTCATACAAAGTCAACCATGATTCGACTTCTAACTTTAGGATATCTACACAAATCGTGTAACCACTTGATTTACACTTCGTGCTCGAACATAACTTCGGTACCCAAACTTTCGAGGATGAATGGTACACATGGTTTCCATCAACAATTTCGCCAGTCATACAAAGTCAGCCAAGATTCGATGACTAACATTGTGATAAATACACAAATCGTGTATCCACTTCATTTACACTTCGTGCTCGCACACAACTTCGGTACCCAAATTTTCGAGCATGAATGGTACACATGGTTTCCATCAACAACTGCGCCATTCATACAAAGTCAACCAAAATTCGTCTTCTAACTTCGGGAAGACTACACAAATATTGTATCCACTTGGTTTGCACTTCGTGCTTGAACGCAACTTTGGTTTCAAAACATTCGAGCATCAATCGTACACGTGGTTTCCATCAACGACTTTGCCGTTCATACAATGTCAACCAAGATTTGACTACTAACTTCGGGATAGCTACACAAATGGTGTACCCACTTGGTTTACACATCGTGCTCGAACTTAACTTCGGTACCCAAACTTTCGAGGATGAATGGTACACAAGGTTTGCATCAACAAACTCGCCATTCATACAAAGTCAACCATGATTCGACTTCTAACTTTAGGATATCTACAGAAATCGTGTAACCACTTGATTTACACTTCGTGCTCGAACACAACTTCGGTACCCAAACTTTCGAGGATGAATGGTACACATGGTTTGCATCAACAACTTCGCAATTCGTACAATGTCAGCCAAGATTCGACTTCTCTCTTTGGGATAGGTACACAAATCGTGTATCCACTTGGTTTACACTTCGTGCTCGAACACAACTTCGATACCCAAACTTTCGAGGATGAATGGTACACAAGGTTTGAATCAACAACTTCGCAATTCATACAATGTCGACCATGATTCGACTTCTAACTTTGGGATATCTACATAAATCGTGTATCCACTTGATTTACACTTCGTGCTCGAACACAAATTCGGTACCCAAACATTCGAGGATGAATGGTACACACGGTTTCCATCAACAACTTCGCCATTCATACAAAGTCAGCCAAGATTCGATTACTAAGTTTGTGATAAATACAAAAATCGTGTATCCACTTCATTTACACTTCGTGCTCGCACACAACATCGGTACCCAAATTTTCGAGCATGAATGGTACACATGGTTTCTATCAACAACTTCGCCATTCACACAAAGTCAACCAAAATTCGTCTTCTAACTTCGGGATGACTACACAAATATTGTATCCACTTGGTTTGCACTTCGTGCTTGAACGCAACTTTGGTTTCAAAACATTCGAGCATCAACCGTACACGTGGTTTCCGTCAACGACTTTGCTGTTCATACAATGTCAACCAAGATTCGACTACTAACTTCGGGATAGCTATACAAATTGTGTACCCACTTGGTTTATACTTCGTGCTCGAACACAACTTCGGTACCCAATCTTTCGAGCATGAATGCAATACATGGTTTACATCAACAAGTTCGCCATTCATACAACGTCAACAAAGATTTGACTACTAACTTCGGGATAGCTACACAAATTATGTACCCACTTGGTTTACACTTCGTGCTCGAACGCAACTTTGGTACCCAAACTTTCGAGGATGAATGGTACACATGGTTTGCATCAACAACTTCGCAATTCATACAAAGTCAACCAAGATTCGACATCTAACTTTGGGATAGCTACACAAATCGTGTATCCACTTGGTTTACACTTCGTGCTCGAACACAACTTCGGTACCCAAACTTTCGAGCATGAATGCAACACATGGTTTCCATCAACAAGTTCGCCCTTCATACAACGTCAACAAAGATTTGACTACTAACTTCGGGATAGCTACACAAATGGTGTAACCACTTGGTTTACACATCGTGCTCGAACATAACTTCGGTACCCAAACTTTCGAGGATGAATCGTACACAAGGTTTGCATCAACAAACTCGCCATTCATACAAAGTCAACCATGATTCGACTTCTAACTTTAGGATATCTACGGAAATCGTGTAACCACTTGATTTACACTTCGTGCTCGAACACAACTTCGGTACCCAAACTTTCGAGGATGAATGGTACACATGGTTTGCATCAACAACTTCGCAATTCATACAATGTCGACCATGATTCGACTTCTAACTTTGGGATATCTACATAAATCGTGTATCCACTTGATTTACACTTCGTGCTCGAACACAACTTCGGTACCCAAACATTCGAGGATGAATGGTACACACGGTTTCCATCAACAACTTCGCCATTCATACAAAGTCAGCCAAGATTCGATTACTAACATTGTGATAAATACACAAATCGTGTATCCACTTCATTTACACTTCGTGCTCGCACACAACTTCGGTACCCAAATTTTCGAGCATGAATGGTACACATGGTTTCCATCAACAACTGCGCCATTCATACAAAGTCAACCAAAATTCGTCTTCTAACTTCGGGAAGACTACACAAATATTGTATCCACTTGGTTTGCACTTCGTGCTTGAACGCAACTTTGGTTTCAAAACATTCGAGCATCAATCGTACACGTGGTTTCCATCAAGGACTTTGCCGTTCATACAATGTCAACCAAGATTCGACTACTAACTTCGGGATAGCTATACAAATTGTGTACCCACCTGGTTTACACTTCGTGCTCGAACACAACTTCGGTACCCAAACTTTCGAGCATGAATGGTACACATGGTTTGCATCAACAACTTCGCAATTCATACAAAGTCAACCAAGATTCGACATCTAACTTTGGGATAGCTGCACAAATCGTGTATCCACTTGGTTTACACTTCGTGCTCGAACACAACTTCGGTACCCAAACTTTCGAGCATGAATGCAACACATGGTTTCCATCAACAAGTTCGCCCTTCATACAACGTCAACAAAGATTGGACTACTAACTTCGGGATAGCTACACAAATTATGTACCCACTTGGTTTACACTTCGTGCTCGAACACAACTTCGGTACCCAAACTTTCGAGCATGAACGGTACACATGGTTTGCATCAACCACTTCGCAATTCATACAATGTCAACCAAGATTCGACTTCTAACTTTGGGATAGCTACACAAATCGTGTATCCACCTGGTTTACACTTCGTGCTCGAACACAACTTCGGTACCCAAACTTTTGAGGATGAATGGTACACATGGTTTGCATCAACAACTTCGCAATTCATACAATGTCAACCAAGATTCGACTTCTAACTTTGGGATAGCTACACAAATTATGTACCCACTTGGTTTACACTTCGTGCTCGAACACAACTCGGTACCCAAACTTTCGAGGATGAATGGTACACAAGGTTTGCATCAACAAGTTCGCTATTCATACAAAGTCAACCATGATTCGACTTCTGACTTTGGGATATCTACAAAAATCGTGTATCCACTTGATTTACACTTCGTGCTCGAACACAACTTCGGTACCCAAACATTCGAGGATGAATGGTACCCTTGGTTTCCATCAACAACTTCGCCATTCATGCAAAGTCAGCCAAGATTCGATTACTTGTTTGTGATAAGTACACAAATCGTGTATCCACTTCATTTACACTTCGTGCTCGCACACAACTTCGGTACCCAAATTTTTGAGCATGAATGGTACACATGGTTTCCATCAACAACTTCGCCATTCATACAAAGTCGACCAAAATTCGTCTTCTAACTTCGGGATGACTACACAAATATTCTATCCACTTGGTTTGCACTTCGTGCTTGAACGCAACTTTGGTTTCAAAACATTCGAGCATCAATCGTACACGTGGTTTCCATCAACGACTTTGTCGTTCATACAATGTCAACCAAGATTCGACTACTAACTTCGGGATAGCTATACAAATTGTGTACCCACTTGGTTTACACTTCGTGCTCGAACACAACTTCGGTACCCAATCTTTCGAGCATGAATGCAATACATGGTTTACATCAACAAGTTCGCCATTCATACAACGTCAACAAAGATTGGACTACTAACTTCGGGATAGCTACACAAATTATGTACCCAGTTGGTTTACACTTCGTGCTCGAACACAACTTCGGTACCTAAACTTTCGAGCATGAACGGTACACATGGTTTGCATCAACCACTTCGCAATTCATACAATGTCAACCAAGATTCGACTTCTAACTTTGGGATAGCTACACAAATCGTGTATCCACCTGGTTTACACTTCGTGCTCGAACACAACTTCGGTACCCAAACTTTTGAGGATGAATGGTACACATGGTTTGCATCAACAACTTCGCATTCATACAATGTCAACCAAGATTCGACTTCTAACTTTGGGATAGCTACACAAATTGTGTACCCACTTGGTTTACACTTCGTGCTCGAACACAACTCGGTACCCAAACATTCGAGGATGAATGGTACACAAGGTTTGTATCAACAACTTCGCTATGCATACAAAGTCAACCATGATTCGACTGCTAACTTTGGGATATCTACAAAAATCATGTATCCACTTGATTTACACTTCGTGCTCGAACACAACTTCGGTACCCAAACATTCGAGGATGAATGGTACCCTTGGTTTCCATCAACAACTTCGCCATTCATGCAAAGTCAGCCAAGATTCGATTACTAGTTTGTGATAAGTACACAAATCGTCTTCTAACTTCGGGATGACTACACAAATATTGTATCCACTTGGTTTGCACTTCGTGCTTGAAAAAAAACTTTGGTTTCAAAACATTCGAGCATCAATCGTACACGTGGTTTCCATCAACGACTTTGCCGTTCATACAATGTCAACCAAGATTCGACTACTAACTTCGGGATAGCTATACAAATTGTGTACCCACCTGGTTTACAATTCGTGCTCGAACACAACTTCGGTACCCAAATTTTCGAGGATGAATGGTACACAAGGTTTGCATCAACAAATTCGCAATTTATACAATGTCAACCAAGATTCGACATCTAACTTTGGGATAGCTACACAAAACGTGTATCCACTTAGTTTACACTTCGTGCTCGAACACAACTTCGGTACCCAAACTTTCGAGCATGAATGCAACACATGGTTTCCATCAACAAGTTCGCCCTTCATACAACGTCAACAAAGATTTGACTACTAACTTCAGGATAGCTACACAAATGGTGTACCCACTTGGTTTACACATCGTGCTCGAACACAACTTTGGTACCCAAACTTTCGAGGATGAATGGTACACGTGGTTTCCATCAACAATTTCGCCATTCATACAAAGTCAGCCAAGATTCGATTACTAACATTGTGATAAATACACAAATCGTGTATCCACTTCGTTTACACTTCGTGCTCGCACACAACTTCGGTACCCAAATTTTCGAGCATGAATGGTACACATGGTTTCCATCAACAACTGCGCCATTCATACAAAGTCGACCAAAATTCGTCTTCTAACTTCGGGAAGACTACACAAATATTGTATCCACTTGGTTTGCACTTCGTGCTTGAACGCAACTTTGGTTTCAAAACATTCGAGCATCAATCGTACACGTGGTTTCCATCAACGACTTTGCCGTTCATACAATGTCAACCAAGATTCGACTACTAACTTCGGGATAGCTATACAAATTGTGTACCCACCTGGTTTACACTTCGTGCTCGAACACAACTTCGGTACCCAAACTTTCGAGCATGAATGGTACACATGGTTTGCATCAACAACTTCGCAATTCATACAAAGTCAACCAAGATTCGACATCTAACTTTGGGATAGCTACACAAATCGTGTATCCACTTGGTTTACACTTCGTGCTCGAACACAACTTCGGTACCCAAACTTTCGAGCATGAATGGAACACATGGTTTCCATCAACAAGTTCGCCCTTCATACAACGTCAACAAAGATTTGACTACTAACTTCGGGATAGCTACACAAATGGTGTACCCACTTGGTTTACACATCGTGCTCGAACATAACTTCGGTACCCAAACTTTCGAGGATGCATGGTACACAAGGTTTGCATCAACAACCTCGCCATTCATTCAAAGTCAACCATGATTCGACTTCTAACTTTAGGATATCTACACAAATCGTGTAACCACTTGATTTACACTTCGTGCTCGAACACAACTTCGGTACCCAAACTTTCGAGGATGAATGGTACACATGGTTTGCATCAACAACTTCGCAATTCATACAATGTCAACCAACATTCGACTTCTCTCTTTGGGATAGGTACACAAATCGTGTATCCACTTGGTTTACACTTCGTGCTCGAACACAACTTCGATACCCAAACTTTCGAGGATGAATGGTACACAAGGTTTGCGTCAACAACTTCGCAATTCATACAATGTCAACCATGATTCGACTTCTAACTTTGGGATATCTACATAAATCGTGTATCCACTTGATTTACACTTCGTGCTCGAACACAACTTCGGTACCCAAACATTCGAGGATGAATGGTACACACGGTTTCCATCAACAACTTCGCCATTCATACAAAGTCAGCCAAGATTCGATTACTAAGTTTGTGATAAATACAAAAATCGTGTATCCACTTCATTTACACTTCGTGCTCGCACACAACATCGGTACCCAAATTTTCGAGCATGAATGGTACACATGGTTTCTATCAACAACTTCGCCATTCACACAAAGTCAACCAAAATTCGTCTTCTAACTTCGGGATGACTACACAAATATTGTATCCACTTGGTTTGCACTTCGTGCTTGAACGCAACTTTGGTTTCAAAACATTCGAGCATCAATCGTACACGTGGTTTCCGTCAACGACTTTGCCGTTCATACAATGTCAACCAAGATTCGACTACTAACTTCGGGATAGCTATACAAATTGTGTACCCACTTGGTTTATACTTCGTGCTCGAACACAACTTCGGTACCCAATCTTTCGAGCATGAATGCAATACATGGTTTACATCAACAAGTTCGCCATTCATACAACGTCAACAAAGATTTGACTACTAACTTCGGGATAGCTACACAAATTATGTACCCACTTGGTTTACACTTCGTGCTCGAACGCAACTTTGGTACCCAAACTTTCGAGGATGAATGGTACACATGGTTTGCATCAACAACTTCGCAATTCAAACAATGTCAAACAAGATTCGACTTCTCTCTTTGGGATAGGTACACAAATCGTGTATCCACTTGGTTTACACTTCGTGCTCGAACACAACTTCGATACCCAAACTTTTGAGGATGAATGGTACACAAGGTTTGCATCAACAACTTCGCAATTCATACAATGTCAACCATGATTCGACTTCTAACTTTGGGATATCTACATAAATAGTGTATCCACTTGATTTACACTTCGTGCTCGAACACAACTTCGGTACCCAAACATTCGAGGATGAATGGTACACACGGTTTCCATCAACAACTTCGCCATTCATACAAAGTCAGCCAAGATTCGATTACTAAGTTTGTGATAAATACAAAAATCGTGTATCCACTTCATTTACACTTCGTGCTCGCACGCAACATCGGTACCCAAATTTTCGAGCATGAATGGTACACATGGTTTCTATCAACAACTTCGCCATTCACACAAAGTCAACCAAAATTCGTCTTCTAACTTCGGGATGACTACACAAATATTGCATCCACTTGGTTTGCACTTCGTGCTTGAACGCAACTTTGGTTTCAAAACATTCGAGCATCAATCGTACACGTGGTTTCCATCAACGACTTTGCCGTTCATACAATGTCAACCAAGATTCGACTTCTCTCTTTGGGATAGGTACACAAATCGTGTATCCACTTGGTTTACACTTCGTGCTCGAACACAACTTCGATACCCAAACTTTCGAGGATGAATGGTACACAATGTTTGCATCAACAACTTCGCCATTCATACAAAGTCAACCATGATTCGACTTCTAACTTTGGGTAAATCGTGTATCCACTTGATTTACACTTCGTGCTCGAACACAACTTCGGTACCCAAACATTCGAGGATGAATGGTACACACGGTTTCCATCAACAACTTCGCCATTCATACAAAGTCAGCCAAGATTCGATTACTAAGTTTGTGATAAATACAAAAATCGTGTATCCACTTCATTTACACTTCGTGCTCGCACACAACATCGGTACCCAAATTTTCGAGCATGAATGGTACACATGGTTTCTGTCAACAACTTCGCCATTCACACAGTCAACCAAAATTCGTCTTCTAACTTCGGGATGACTACACAAATATTGTATCCACTTGGTTTGCACTTCGTGCTTGAACGCAACTTTGGTTTCAAAACATTCGAGCATCAATCGTACACGTGGTTTCCATCAACGACTTTGCCGTTCATACAATGTCAACCAAGATTCGACTACTAACTTCGGGATAGCTATAAAAATTGTGTACCCACTTGGTTTACACTTCGTGCTTTAACACAACTTCGGTACCCAAACTTTCGAGGATGAATGGTACACATGGTTTGCATCAACAACTTCGCAATTTATACAAAGTCAACGAAGATTCGTCATCTAACTTTGGGATAGCTACACAAATCGTGTATCCACTTGGTTTACACTTCGTGCTCGAACACAACTTCGGTACCCAAACTTTCGAGCATGAATGCAATACATGGTTTACATCAACAAGTTCGCCATTCATACAACGTCAACAAAGATTTGACTACTAACTTCGGGATAGCTACACAAATGATGTACCCACTTGGTTTACACTTCGTGCTCGAACGCAACATCGGTACCCAAACTTTCGAGGATGAATGGTACACATGGTTTGCATCAACAACTTCGCAATTCATACGATGTCAACCAAGATTCGACATCTCTCTTTGGGATAGGTACACAAATCGTGTATCCACTTGGTTTACACTTCGTGCTCAAACACAACTTCGATACCCAAACTTTCGAGGATGAATGGTACACAAGGTTTGCATCAACAACTTCGCAATTCATACAATGTCAACCATGATTCGACTTCTAACTTTGGGATATCTACATAAATCGTGTATCCACTTGATTTACACTTCGTGCTCGAACACAACTTCGGTACCCAAACATTCGAGGATGAATGGTACACACGGTTTCCATCAACAACTTCGCCATTCATACAAAGTCAGCCAAGATTCGATTACTAAGTTTGTGATAAATACAAAAATCGTGTATCCACTTCATTTACACTTCGTGCTCGCACGCAACATCGGTACCCAAATTTTCGAGCATGAATGGTACACATGGTTTCTATCAACAACTTCGCCATTCACACAAAGTCAACCAAAATTTGTCTTCTAACTTCGGGATGACTACACAAATATTGTATCCACTTGGTTTGCACTTCGTGCTTGAACGCAACTTTGGTTTCAAAACATTCGAGCATCAATCGTACACGTGGTTTCCGTCAACGACTTTGCCGTTCATACAATGTCAACCAAGATTCGACTTCTCTCTTTGGGATAGGTACACAAATCGTGTATCCACTTGGTTTACACTTCGTGCTCGAACACAACTTCGATACCCAAACTTTCGAGGATGAATGGTACACAATGTTTGCATCAACAACTTCGCCATTCATACAAAGTCAACCATGATTCGACTTCTAACTTTGGGTAAATCGTGTATCCACTTGATTTACACTTCGTGCTCGAACACAACTTCGGTACCCAAACATTCGAGGATGAATGGTACACACGGTTTCCATCAACAACTTCGCCATTCATACAAAGTCAGCCAAGATTCGATTACTAAGTTTGTGATAAATACAAAAATCGTGTATCCACTTCATTTACACTTCGTGCTCGCACACAACATCGGTACCCAAATTTTCGAGCATGAATGGTACACATGGTTTCTGTCAACAACTTCGCCATTCACACAGTCAACCAAAATTCGTCTTCTAACTTCGGGATGACTACACAAATATTGTATCCACTTGGTTTGCACTTCGTGCTTGAACGCAACTTTGGTTTCAAAACATTCGAGCATCAATCGTACACGTGGTTTCCATCAACGACTTTGCCGTTCATACAATGTCAACCAAGATTCGACTACTAACTTCGGGATAGCTATAAAAATTGTGTACCCACTTGGTTTACACTTCGTGCTTTAACACAACTTCGGTACCCAAACTTTCGAGGATGAATGGTACACATGGTTTGCATCAACAACTTCGCAATTTATACAAAGTCAACGAAGATTCGTCATCTAACTTTGGGATAGCTACACAAATCGTGTATCCACTTGGTTTACACTTCGTGCTCGAACATAACTTCGGTACCCAAACTTTCGAGCATGAATGCAATACATGGTTTACATCAACAAGTTCGCCATTCATACAACGTCAACAAAGATTTGACTACTAACTTCGGGATAGCTACACAAATTATGTACCCACTTGGTTTACACGTCGTGCTCGAACACAACTTCGGTACCCAAACTTTCGAGGATGAATGGTACACAAGGTTTGCATCAACAACTTCGCCATTCATACAAAGTCAACCATGATTCGACTTCTAACTTTGGGATATCTACACAAATCGTGTATCCACTTGATTTACACTTCGTGCTCGAACACAACTTCGGTACCCAAACATTCGAGGATGAATGGTACACATGGTTTCCATCAACAACTTCGCCATTCACACAAAGTCTGCCAAGATTCGATTACTAACTTCGTGATAAATACACAAATCGTGTATCCACTTCATTTACACTCGTGCTCGCACACAACATCGGTACCCAAAGTACACATAGTTTCTATCAACAACTTCGTCATTCATACAAAGTCAAACAAAATTCGTCTTCTTCCTTCGGGATGACTACACAAATATTGTATCCACTTGGTTTGCACTTCGTGCGTGAAAGCAACTTTGGTTTCAAAACATTCGAGCATCAATCGTACACGTGGTTTCCATCAACGACTTTGCCGTTCGTACAACGTCAACCAAGATTCGACTACTAACTTCGGGATAGCTATACAAATTGTGTACCCACTTGGTTTACACTTCGTGCTCGAACACAACTTCGGTACCCAAACTTTCGAGCATGAATGCAATACATGGTTTACATCAACAAGTTCGCCATTCATACAACGTCAACAAAGATTTGACTACTAACTTCGGGATAGCTACACAAATTATGTACCCACTTGGTTTACACTTCGTGCTCGAATGCAACATCGGTACCCAAACTTTCGAGCATGAATGCAATACATGGTTTACATCAACAAGTTCGCCATTCATACAACGTCAACAAAGATTTGACTACTAACTTCGGGATAGCTACACAAATTATGTACCCACTTGGTTTACACGTCGTGCTCGAACACAACTTCGGTACCCAAACTTTCGAGGATGAATGGTACACAAGGTTTGCATCAACAACTTCGCCATTCATACAAAGTCAACCATGATTCGACTTCTAACTTTGGGATATCTACACAAATCGTGTATCCACTTGATTTACACTTCGTGCTCGAACACAACTTCGGTACCCAAACATTCGAGGATGAATGGTACACATGGTTTCCATCAACAACTTCGCCATTCACACAAAGTCTGCCAAGATTCGATTACTAACTTCGTGATAAATACACAAATCGTGTATCCACTTCATTTACACTCGTGCTCGCACACAACATCGGTACCCAGAGTACACATAGTTTCTATCAACAACTTCGTCATTCATACAAAGTCAAACAAAATTCGTCTTCTTCCTTCGGGATGACTACACAAATATTGTATCCACTTGGTTTGCACTTCGTGCGTGAAAGCAACTTTGGTTTCAAAACATTCGAGCATCAATCGTACACGTGGTTTCCATCAACGACTTTGCCGTTCGTACAACGTCAACCAAGATTCGACTACTAACTTCGGGATAGCTATACAAATTGTGTACCCACTTGGTTTACACTTCGTGCTCGAACACAACTTCGGTACCCAAACTTTCGAGCATGAATGCAATACATGGTTTACATCAACAAGTTCGCCATTCATACAACGTCAACAAAGATTTGACTACTAACTTCGGGATAGCTACACAAATTATGTACCCACTTGGTTTACACGTCGTGCTCGAACACAACTTCGGTACCCAAACTTTCGAGGATGAATGGTACACAAGGTTTGCATCAACAACTTCGCCATTCATACAAAGTCAACCATGATTCGACTTCTAACTTTGGGATATCTACACAAATCGTGTATCCACTTGATTTACACTTCGTGCTCGAACACAACTTCGGTACCCAAACATTCGAGGATGAATGGTACACATGGTTTCCATCAACAACTTCGCCATTCACACAAAGTCTGCCAAGATTCGATTACTAACTTCGTGATAAATACACAAATCGTGTATCCACTTCATTTACACTCGTGCTCGCACACAACATCGGTACCCAAAGTACACATAGTTTCTATCAACAACTTCGTCATTCATACAAAGTCAAACAAAATTCGTCTTCTTCCTTCGGGATGACTACACAAATATTGTATCCACTTGGTTTGCACTTCGTGCGTGAAAGCAACTTTGGTTTCAAAACATTCGAGCATCAATCGTACACGTGGTTTCCATCAACGACTTTGCCGTTCGTACAACGTCAACCAAGATTCGACTACTAACTTCGGGATAGCTATACAAATTGTGTACCCACTTGGTTTACACTTCGTGCTCGAACACAACTTCGGTACCCAAACTTTCGAGCATGAATGCAATACATGGTTTACATCAACAAGTTCGCCATTCATACAACGTCAACAAAGATTTGACTACTAACTTCGGGATAGCTACACAAATTATGTACCCACTTGGTTTACACTTCGTGCTCGAACGCAACATCGGTACCCAAACTTTCGAGGATGAATGGTACACATGGTTTGCATCAACAACTTCGCAATTCATACAAAGTCAACCAAGATTCGACATCTAACTTTGGGATAGCTACACAAATCGTGTATCCACTTGGTTTACACTTCGTGCTCGAACACAACTTCCGAACCCAAACTTTCGAGCATGAATGCAACACATGGTTTACATCAACAAGTTCGCCATTCATACAACGTCAACAAAGATTTGACTACTAACTTCGGGATAGCTACACAAATTATGTACCCACTTGGTTTACACGTCGTGCTCGAACACAACTTCGGTACCCAAACTTTCGAGGATGAATGGTACACAAGGTTTGCTTCAACAACTTCGCCATTCATACAAAGTCAACCATGATTCGACTTCTAACTTTGGGATATCTACACAAATCGTGTATCCACTTGATTTACACTTCGTGCTCGAACACAACTTCGGTACCCAAACATTCGAGGATGAATGGTACACATGGTTTCCATCAACAACTTCGCCATTCACACAAAGTCTGCCAAGATTCGATTACTAACTTCGTGATAAATACACAAATCGTGTATCCACTTCATTTACACTCGTGCTCGCACACAACATCGGTACCCAAAGTACACATAGTTTCTATCAACAACTTCGTCATTCATACAAAGTCAAACAAAATTCGTCTTCTTCCTTCGGGATGACTACACAAATATTGTATCCACTTGGTTTGCACTTCGTGCGTGAAAGCAACTTTGGTTTCAAAACATTCGAGCATCAATCGTACACGTGGTTTCCATCAACGACTTTGCCGTTCGTACAACGTCAACCAAGATTCGACTACTAACTTCGGGATAGCTATACAAATTGTGTACCCACTTGGTTTACACTTCGTGCTCGAACACAACTTCGGTACCCAAACTTTCGAGCATGAATGTAACACATGGTTTCCATCAACAAGTTCGCCATTCATACAACGTCAACAAAGATTTGACTACTAACTTCGGGATAGCTACACAAATGGTGTACCCACTTGGTTTACACTTCGTGCTCGAACTTAACTTCGGTACCCAAACTTTCGAGGATGAATGGTACACAAGGTTTGCATCAACAACTTCGCCATTCATACAAAGTCAACCATGATTCGGCTTCTAACTTTGGGATATCTACACAAATCGTGTATCCACTTGATTTACACTTCGTGCTCGAACACAACTTCGGTACCCAAACATTCGAGGATGAATGGTACACATGGTTTCCATCAACATCTTCGCCATTCATACAAAGTCAGCCAAGGTTCGATTACTAACATTGTGATAAATACACAAATTGTGTATCCACTTCATTTACACTTCGTGCTCGCACACAACTTCGGTACCCAAATTTTCGAGGATGAATGGTACACATGGTTTGCATCAACAACTTCGCAATTCATACAGTGTCAACCAATTCGACTTCAAACTTTGGGATAGCTACACAAATCGTGTATCCACTTGGTTTACACTTCATGCTCGAACACAACTTCGGTACCCAAACTTTCGAGGATGAATGGTACACAAGGTTTGCATCAACAACTTCGCCATTCATACAAAGTCAACCATGATTCGACTTCTAACTTTGGGATATCTACACAAATCGTGTATCCACTTGATTTACACTTCATGCTCGAACACAACTTCGGTACCCAAACATTCGAGGATGAATGGACCACATGGTTTCCATCAACAACTTCGCCATTCATACAAAGTCAGCCAAGATTCGATTACTAACTTTGTGATAAATACACAAATCGTGTATCCACTTCATTTACACTCGTGCTCGCACACAACATCGGTACCCAAACTTTCGAGCATGAATGGTACACATAGTTTCTATCAGCAACTTCGCCATTCATACAAAGTCAAACAAAATTCGTCTTCTTCCTTCGGGATGACTACACAAATATTGTATCCACTTGGTTTGCACTTCGTGCTTGAAAGCAACTTTGGTTTCAAAACATTCGAGCATCAATCGTACACGTGGTTTCCATCAACGACTTTGCCGTTCGTACAATGTCAACCAAGATTCGACTACTAACTTCGGGATAGCTACATAAATCATGTATCCACTTGGTTTACACTTCGTGCTCGAACACAACTTCGGTACCCAAACTTTCGTGGATGAATGGTACACATGGTTTGCATCAACAACTTCACAATTCATACAACGTCAACAAAGATTTGACTACTTACTTCGGGATAGCTACACAAATATTGTATCCAATTGGATTGCACTTCGTTCTTGATCGCAACTTTGGTTTCAAAACATTCGAGTATCAATGGTACACATGGTTTCCATCAGCGACTTTGCCGATCAGACAATGTCAACCAAGATTTGACTACTAACTTCGGGATAGGTACACAAATTGTGTACCCACTTGGTTTACACTTCGTGCTCGAACACAACTTCGGTACCCAAACTTTCGAGCATGAATGCAAAACATGGTTTCCATCAACAACTTCGCCATTCATACAAAGTCAACAAAGATTTGACTACTAACTTCGGGATAGCTACACAAATTGTGTACCCACTTGGTTTACACTTCGTGCTCGAACGCAACTTCGGTACCCAAACTTTCGAGGATGAATGGTACACATGGTTTGCATCAACAACTTCGCAATTCATACAATGTCAACCAAGATTCGACTTCTAACTTTGGGATAGCTACACAAATCGTGTATCCACTTGGTTTACACTTCGTGCTCGAACATAACTTCGGTACCCAAATTTTCGAGGATGAATGGTACACAAGGTTTGCATCAACAACTTCGCCATTCATACAAAGTCAACCATGATTCGACTTCTAATTTTGGGATATCTACACAAATCGTGTATCCACTTGATTTGCACTTCGTGCTCGAACACAACTTCGGTACCCAAACTTTCGAGGATGAATGGTACACAGGTTTCCATCAACAACTTCGCCATTCATACAAAGTCAGCCAAGATTCGATTACTAACATTGTGATAAATACACCAATAGTGTATCCACTTCATTTACACTTCGTGCTCGCACACAACTTCGGTACCCAAATTTTCGAGCATGAATCGTACACATGGTTTCCATCAACAACTTCGCCATTCATACAAAGTCAACCAAAATTCGTCTTCTAACTTCGGGATGACTACACAAATATTGTATCCACTTGGTTTGCACATCGTGCTTGAAAGCAACTTTGGTTTCAAAACATTCGAGCATCAATCGTACACGTGGTTTCCATCAACGACTTTGCCGTTCATACAATGTCAACCAAGATTCGACTACTAACTTCGGGATAGCTATACAAAATGTGTACCCACTTGGTTTACACTTCGTGCTCGAGCACAACTTCGGTACCCAAACTTTCGAGGATAAATGGTACACAAGATTTGCATCAACAACTTCGCCATTCATACAAAGTCAACCATGATTCGACTTCTAACTTTGGGATATCTACACAAATCGTGTATCCACTTGATTTACACTTCGTGCTCGAACGCAACTTGGGTACCCAAACAATCGAGGATGAATGGTACACATGGTTTCCATCAACAACTTCGCCGTTCATACAAAGTCAGCCAAGATTCGATTACTAACTTTGTGATAAATACACAAATCGGGTATCCACTTCATTTACACTTCGTGCTCGCACACAACATAGGTACCCAAATTTTCGAGGATGAGTGGTACACATGGTTTGCATCAACAACTTCGCAATTCATACAATGTCAACCAATTCGACTTCTAACTTTGGGATAGCTACACAAATTGTGTATCCACTTGGTTTACACTTTGTGCTCGAGCACAACTTCGGTACCCAAACTTTCGAGGATGAATGGTACACAAGGTTTGCATCAACAACTTCGCCATTCATACAAAGTCAACCATGATTCGACTTCTAACTTTGGGATATGTACACAAATCGTGTATCCACTTAATTTACACTTCGTGCTCGAACACAACTTTGGTACCCAAACTTTCAAGGATGAGGTACACATGGTTTCCATCAACAACTTCGCCATTCATACAAAGTCAGCCAAGATTCGATTACTAACTTTGTGATAAATACACAAATCGTGTATCCACTTCATTTACACTTCGTGCTCGCACACAACATCGGTACCCAAATTTTCGAGCATGAATGGTACACATGGTTTCTATCAACAACTTCGCCATTCATACAAAGTCAACCAAAATTCGTCTTCTAACTTCGGGATGACTACACAAATATTGTATCCACTTGGTTTGCACTTCGTGCTTGAACGCAACTTTGGTTTCAAAACATTCGAGCATCAATCGTACACGTGGTTTCCATCAACGACTTTGCCGTTCATACAATGTCAACGAAGATTCGACTACTAACTTCGGGATAGCTATAAAAATTGTGTACCCACTTTGTTTACACTTCGTGCTCAAACCCAACTTCGGTACCCAAACTTTCGAGCATGAATGCAACACATGGTTTCCATCAACAAGTTCGCCATTCATACAACGTCGACAAAGATTTGACTACTTACTTCGGGACAGCTACACAAATTGTGTACCCACTTGGTTTGGACTACGTGCTCGAACGCAACTTCGGTACCCAAACTTTCGAGGATGAATTTTACACAAGGTTTGCATCAACAACTTCGCCATTCATACAAAGTCAACCATGATTCGACTTCTAACTTTGGGATAGCTACACAAATCGTGTATCCACTTGGTTTACAATTCGTGCTCGAACATAACTTCGGTACCCAAACTTTCGAGGGTGAATGGTACACAAGGTTTACATCAACAACTTCGCCATTCATACAATGTCAACCATGATTCGACTTCTAACTTTGGGATATCTACACAAATCGTGTATCCACTTGGTTTACACTTCGTGCTCGAACACAACTTCGGTACCCAAACTTTCGTGGATGAATGGTACACATGGTTTGCATCAACAACTTCGCAATTTATACAAAGTCAACCAAGATTCGACATCTAACTTTGGGATAGCTACATAAATCATGTATCCACTTGGTTTACACTTCGTGCTCGAACACAACTTCGGTACCCAAACTTTCGAGCATGAATGCAATACATGGTTTCCATCAACAAGTTCGACAATCATACAACGTCAACAAAGATTTGACTACTAACTTCGGGATAGCTACACAAATATTGTATCCACTTGGTTTGCACTTCGTGCTTGATCGCAACTTTGGTTTCAAAACATTCGAGTATCAATGGTACACATGGTTTCCATCAGCGACTTTGCCGATCAGACAATGTCAACCAAGATTCGACTACTAACTTCGGGATAGGTACGCAAATTGTGTACCCACTTGGTTTACACTTCGTGCTCGAACACAACTTCGGTACCCAAACTTTCGAGCATGAATGCAAAACAAGGTTTCCATCAACAACTTCGCCATTCATACAAAGTCAACAAAGATTTGACTACTAACTTCGGGATAGCTACACAAATTGTGTACCCACTTGGTTTACACTTCGTGCTCGAACGCAACTTCGGTACCCAAACTTTCGTGGATGAATGGTACACATGGTTTGCATCAACAACTTCGCAATTCATACAATGTCAACCAAGATTCGACTTCTAACTTTGGGATAGCTACACAAATCGTGTATCCACCTGGTTTACACTTCGTGCTCGAACATAACTTCGGTACCCAAACTTTCGAGGATGAATGGTACACAAGGTTTGCATCAACAATGTAACATCCCAGCCCAAGCCTTAATAGGATTTGATAGATACTCGTACCAACAAGTTGCAACTTCTTTTCCGGAAGCTTATCTCGAGAGAACTCCAAGGTTAAGTGTGCTTGGCCTGGAGTAATCTTGGGATGGGTGACCGACCGGGAAGTCATTTCTCGGGTGCGCATGAGTGAGGACAAAGTGCGCAGAAAAGACATGTGTGTTGGTTGTGTGAGGGAAGTCTTGATATCCTAGAGCACAGGCCTGACCTAGGGGGGTTCCTAGGGTTGGGGCGTGATAGAATGGTATCAGAGCCGACGCGTGTGGGCGCAGGGGCGCGAGCATGTTGCGCATGGCGCGTGGGCCCTGCGGGGACACGGCATGGCACATGGGTCGGACCAGGACACACGGACGTGGCCAAGAGGGGAACGTTCCTGGTTGTTTGCCCAAGTGTGGGTATGTTGGACCGACGGGGACGTCGGGTCCTTTGAGGGTGGGTGTATGTAACATCCCAGCCCAAGCCTTAATAGGATTTGATAGATACTCATACCAACAAGTTGCAACTTCTTTTCCGGAAACTTATCTCGAGAGAACTCCAAGGTTAAGTGTGCTTGGCCTGGAGTAATCTTGGGATGGGTGACCGACCGGGAAGTCATTTCTCGGGTGCGCATGAGTGAGGACAAAGTGCGCAGAAAAGACATGTGTGTTGGTTGTGTGAGGGAAGTCTTGATATCCTAGAGCACAGGCCTGACCTAGGGGTGTTCCTAGGGTTGGGGCGTGATAAACAACTTCGCCATTCATACAATGTCAACCATGATTCGACTTCTAACTTTGGGATATCTACACAAATCGTGTATCCACTTGGTTTACACTTCGTGCTCGAACACAACTTCGGTACCCAAACTTTCGTGGATGAATGGTACACATGGTTTGCATCAACAACTTCGCAATTTATACAAAGTCAACCAAGATTCGACATCTAACTTTGGGATAGCTACATAAATCATGTATCCACTTGGTTTACACTTCGTGCTCGAACACAACTTCGGTACCCAAACTTTCGAGCATGAATGCAATACATGGTTTCCATCAACAAGTTCGACAATCATACAACGTCAACAAAGATTTGACTACTAACTTCGGGATAGCTACACAAATATTGTATCCACTTGGTTTGCACTTCGTGCTTGATCGCAACTTTGGTTTCAAAACATTCGAGTATCAATGGTACACATGGTTTCCATCAGCGACTTTGCCGATCAGACAATGTCAACCAAGATTCGACTACTAACTTCGGGATAGGTACGCAAATTGTGTACCCACTTGGTTTACACTTCGTGCTCGAACACAACTTCGGTACCCAAACTTTCGAGCATGAATGCAAAACAAGGTTTCCATCAACAACTTCGCCATTCATACAAAGTCAACAAAGATTTGACTACTAACTTCGGGATAGCTACACAAATTGTGTACCCACTTGGTTTACACTTCGTGCTCGAACGCAACTTCGGTACCCAAACTTTCGTGGATGAATGGTACACATGGTTTGCATCAACAACTTCGCAATTCATACAATGTCAACCAAGATTCGACTTCTAACTTTGGGATAGCTACACAAATCGTGTATCCACCTGGTTTACACTTCGTGCTCGAACATAACTTCGGTACCCAAACTTTCGAGGATGAATGGTACACAAGGTTTGCATCAACAATGTAACATCCCAGCCCAAGCCTTAATAGGATTTGATAGATACTCGTACCAACAAGTTGCAACTTCTTTTCCGGAAGCTTATCTCGAGAGAACTCCAAGGTTAAGTGTGCTTGGCCTGGAGTAATCTTGGGATGGGTGACCGACCGGGAAGTCATTTCTCTGGTGCGCATGAGTGAGGACAAAGTGCGCAGAAAAGACATGTGTGTTGGTTGTGTGAGGAAAGTCTTGATATCCTAGAGCACAGGCCTGACCTAGGGGGGTTCCTAGGGTTGGGGCGTGATAGAATGGTATCAGAGCCGACGCGTGTGGGCGCAGGGGCGCGAGCATGTTGCGCATGGCGCGTGGGCCCTGCGGGGACACGGCATGGCACATGGGTCGGACCAGGACACACGGACGTGGCCAAGAGGGGAACGTTCCTGGTTGTTTGCCCAAGTGTGGGTATGTTGGATCGACGGGGACGTCGGGTCCTTTGAGGGTGGGTGTATGTAACATCCCAGCCCAAGCCTTAATAGGATTTGATAGATACTCATACCAACAAGTTGCAACTTCTTTTCCGGAAACTTATCTCGAGAGAACTCCAAGGTTAAGTGTGCTTGGCCTGGAGTAATCTTGGGATGGGTGACCGACCGGGAAGTCATTTCTCGGGTGCGCATGAGTGAGGACAAAGTGCGCAGAAAAGACATGTGTGTTGGTTGTGTGAGGGAAGTCTTGATATCCTAGAGCACAGGCCTGACCTAGGGGTGTTCCTAGGGTTGGGGCGTGATAAACAACTTCGCCATTCATACAATGTCAACCATGATTCGACTTCTAACTTTGGGATATCTACACAAATCGTGTATCCACTTGGTTTACACTTCGTGCTCGAACACAACTTCGGTACCCAAACTTTCGTGGATGAATGGTACACATGGTTTGCATCAACAACTTCGCAATTTATACAAAGTCAACCAAGATTCGACATCTAACTTTGGGATAGCTACATAAATCATGTATCCACTTGGTTTACACTTCGTGCTCGAACACAACTTCGGTACCCAAACTTTCGAGCATGAATGCAATACATGGTTTCCATCAACAAGTTCGACAATCATACAACGTCAACAAAGATTTGACTACTAACTTCGGGATAGCTACACAAATATTGTATCCACTTGGTTTGCACTTCGTGCTTGATCGCAACTTTGGTTTCAAAACATTCGAGTATCAATGGTACACATGGTTTCCATCAGCGACTTTGCCGATCAGACAATGTCAACCAAGATTCGACTACTAACTTCGGGATAGGTACGCAAATTGTGTACCCACTTGGTTTACACTTCGTGCTCGAACACAACTTCGGTACCCAAACTTTCGAGCATGAATGCAAAACAAGGTTTCCATCAACAACTTCGCCATTCATACAAAGTCAACAAAGATTTGACTACTAACTTCGGGATAGCTACACAAATTGTGTACCCACTTGGTTTACACTTCGTGCTCGAACGCAACTTCGGTACCCAAACTTTCGTGGATGAATGGTACACATGGTTTGCATCAACAACTTCGCAATTCATACAATGTCAACCAAGATTCGACTTCTAACTTTGGGATAGCTACACAAATCGTGTATCCACCTGGTTTACACTTCGTGCTCGAACATAACTTCGGTACCCAAACTTTCGAGGATGAATGGTACACAAGGTTTGCATCAACAATGTAACATCCCAGCCCAAGCCTTAATAGGATTTGATAGATACTCGTACCAACAAGTTGCAACTTCTTTTCCGGAAGCTTATCTCGAGAGAACTCCAAGGTTAAGTGTGCTTGGCCTGGAGTAATCTTGGGATGGGTGACCGACCGGGAAGTCATTTCTCTGGTGCGCATGAGTGAGGACAAAGTGCGCAGAAAAGACATGTGTGTTGGTTGTGTGAGGAAAGTCTTGATATCCTAGAGCACAGGCCTGACCTAGGGGGGTTCCTAGGGTTGGGGCGTGATAGAATGGTATCAGAGCCGACGCGTGTGGGCGCAGGGGCGCGAGCATGTTGCGCATGGCGCGTGGGCCCTGCGGGGACACGGCATGGCACATGGGTCGGACCAGGACACACGGACGTGGCCAAGAGGGGAACGTTCCTGGTTGTTTGCCCAAGTGTGGGTATGTTGGATCGACGGGGACGTCGGGTCCTTTGAGGGTGGGTGTATGTAACATCCCAGCCCAAGCCTTAATAGGATTTGATAGATACTCATACCAACAAGTTGCAACTTCTTTTCCGGAAACTTATCTCGAGAGAACTCCAAGGTTAAGTGTGCTTGGCCTGGAGTAATCTTGGGATGGGTGACCGACCGGGAAGTCATTTCTCGGGTGCGCATGAGTGAGGACAAAGTGCGCAGAAAAGACATGTGTGTTGGTTGTGTGAGGGAAGTCTTGATATCCTAGAGCACAGGCCTGACCTAGGGGTGTTCCTAGGGTTGGGGCGTGATAAACAACTTCGCCATTCATACAATGTCAACCATGATTCGACTTCTAACTTTGGGATATCTACACAAATCGTGTATCCACTTGGTTTACACTTCGTGCTCGAACACAACTTCGGTACCCAAACTTTCGTGGATGAATGGTACACATGGTTTGCATCAACAACTTCGCAATTTATACAAAGTCAACCAAGATTCGACATCTAACTTTGGGATAGCTACATAAATCATGTATCCACTTGGTTTACACTTCGTGCTCGAACACAACTTCGGTACCCAAACTTTCGAGCATGAATGCAATACATGGTTTCCATCAACAAGTTCGACAATCATACAACGTCAACAAAGATTTGACTACTAACTTCGGGATAGCTACACAAATATTGTATCCACTTGGTTTGCA
This sequence comes from Oryza brachyantha, assembly GCF_000231095.2. Lineage (NCBI taxonomy): Eukaryota > Viridiplantae > Streptophyta > Magnoliopsida > Poales > Poaceae > Oryza > Oryza brachyantha. The sequence goes on from NW_024427265.1 coordinate 30,894, forward strand.
CTTCGTGCTTGATCGCAACTTTGGTTTCAAAACATTCGAGTATCAATGGTACACATGGTTTCCATCAGCGACTTTGCCGATCAGACAATGTCAACCAAGATTCGACTACTAACTTCGGGATAGGTACGCAAATTGTGTACCCACTTGGTTTACACTTCGTGCTCGAACACAACTTCGGTACCCAAACTTTCGAGCATGAATGCAAAACAAGGTTTCCATCAACAACTTCGCCATTCATACAAAGTCAACAAAGATTTGACTACTAACTTCGGGATAGCTACACAAATTGTGTACCCACTTGGTTTACACTTCGTGCTCGAACGCAACTTCGGTACCCAAACTTTCGTGGATGAATGGTACACATGGTTTGCATCAACAACTTCGCAATTCATACAATGTCAACCAAGATTCGACTTCTAACTTTGGGATAGCTACACAAATCGTGTATCCACCTGGTTTACACTTCGTGCTCGAACATAACTTCGGTACCCAAACTTTCGAGGATGAATGGTACACAAGGTTTGCATCAACAATGTAACATCCCAGCCCAAGCCTTAATAGGATTTGATAGATACTCGTACCAACAAGTTGCAACTTCTTTTCCGGAAGCTTATCTCGAGAGAACTCCAAGGTTAAGTGTGCTTGGCCTGGAGTAATCTTGGGATGGGTGACCGACCGGGAAGTCATTTCTCTGGTGCGCATGAGTGAGGACAAAGTGCGCAGAAAAGACATGTGTGTTGGTTGTGTGAGGAAAGTCTTGATATCCTAGAGCACAGGCCTGACCTAGGGGTGTTCCTAGGGTTGGGGCGTGATAAACAACTTCGCCATTCATACAAAGTCAACCATGATTCGACTTCTAACTTTGGGATATCTACACAAATCGTGTATCCACTTGATTTGCACTTCTTGCTCGAACACAACTTCGGTACCCAAACTTTCGAGGATGAATGGTACACAGGTTTCCATCAACAACTTCGCCATTCATACAAAGTCAACCAAGATTCGATTACTAACATTGTGATAAATACACAAATCGTGTATCCACTTCATTTACACTTCGTGCTCGCACACAACTTCGGTACCCAAATTTTCGAGCATGAATCGTACACATGGTTTCCATCAACAACTTCGCCATTCATACAAAGTCAACCAAAATTCGTCTTCTAACTTCGGGATGACTACACAAATATTGTATCCACTTGGTTTGCACATCGTGCTTGAAAGCAACTTTGGTTTCAAAACATTCGAGCATCAATCGTACACGTGGTTTCCATCAACGACTTTGTCGTTCATACAATGTCAACCAAGATTCGACTACTAACTTCGGGATAGCTATACAAATTGTGTACCCACTTGGTTTACACTTCGTGCTCGAACACAACTTCGGTACCCAAACTTTCGAGGATAAATGGTACACAAGATTTGCATCGACAACTTCGCCATTCATACAAAGTCAACCATGATTCGACTTCTAACTTTGGGATATCTACACAAATCGTGTATCCACTTGATTTACACTTCGTGCTCGAACACAACTTGGGTACCCAAACATTCGAGGATGAATGGTACACATGGTTTCCATCAACAACTTCGCCGTGCATACAAAGTCAGCCAAGATTCGATTACTAACTTTGTGATAAATACACAAATCGTGTATCCACTTCATTTACACTTCGTGCTCGCACACAACATCGGTACTCAAAATTTCGAGAATGAATGCTACACATGGTTTGCCTCAACAACTTCGCAATTCATACAATGTCAACCAATTCGACTTCTAACTTTGGGATAGCTACACAAATCGTGTATCCACTTGATTTACACTTCGTGCTCGAACACAACTTCGGTACCCAAACTTTCGAGGACGAATGGTACACAAGGTTTGCATCAACAACTTCGCCATTCATACAAAGTCAACCATGATTCGACTTCTAACTTTGGGATATCTACACAAATCGTGTATCCACTTGATTTACACTTCGTGGTCGAACACAACTTCGGTACCCAAACTTTCGAGGATGAGGTACACATGGTTTCCATCAACAACTTCGCCATTCATACAAAGTCAGCCAAGATTCGATTACTAACTTTGTGATAAATAAACAAATCGTGTATCCACTTCATTTACACTTCGTGCTCGCACACAACGTTGGTACCCAAATTTTCGAGCATGAATGGTACACATGGTTTCTATCAACAACTTCGCCATTCATACAAAGTCAACCAAAATTCGTCTTCTAACTTCGGGATGACTACACAAATATTGTATCCACTTGGTTTGCACTTCGTGCTTGAACGCAACTTTGGTTTCAAAACATTCGAGCGTCAATCGTACACGTGGTTTCCATCAACGACTTTGCCGTTCATACAATGTCAACCAAGATTCGACTACTAACTTCGGGATAGCTATAAAAATTGTGTACCCACTTTGTTTACACTTCGTGCTCGAACCCAACTTAGGTACCCAAACTTTCGAGCATGAATGCAACACATGGTTTCCATCAACAAGTTCGCCATTCATACAACGTCGACAAAGATTCTACTACTAACTTCGGGATAGCTACACAAATTGTGTACCCACTTAGTTTACACTTCGTGCTCGAACACAACTTCGGTACCCAAACTTTCGAGCATGAATGCAAAACATGGTTTCCATCAACAAGTTCGACATTTATACAATGTCAACAAAGATTTGACTACTTACTTCGGGACAGCTACACAAATTGTGTACCCACTTGGTTTGGACTTCGTGCTCGAACGCAACTTCGGTACCCAAACTTTTGAGGATGAATTTTACACAAGGTTTGCATCAACAACTTCGCCATTCATACAAAGTCAACAATGATTCGACTTGTAACTTTGGGATATCTACACAAATCGTGTATCCACTTGGTTTACACTTCGTGCTCGAACATAACTTCGGTACCCAAACTTTCGAGGATGAATGGTACACAAGGTTTGCATCAACAACTTCGCCATTCATACAAAGTCAACCATGATTCGACTTCTAACTTTGGGATATCTACACAAATCGTGTATCCACTTGATTTGCACTTCTTGCTCGAACACAACTTCGGTACCCAAACTTTCGAGGATGAATGGTACACAGGTTTCCATCAACAACTTCGCCATTCATACAAAGTCAGCCAAGATTCGATTACTAACATTGTGATAAATACACAAATCGTGTATCCACTTCATTTACACTTCGTGCTCGCACACAACTTCGGTACCCAAATTTTCGAGCATGAATCGTACACATGGTTTCCATAAACAACTTCGCCATTCATACAAAGTCAACCATGATTCGACTTGTAACTTTGGGATAGCTACACAAATCGTGTATCCACTTGGTTTACACTTCGTGCTCGAACATAACTTCGGTACCCAAACTTTCGAGGATGAATGGTACACAAGGTTTGCATCAACAACTTCGCCATTCATACAAAGTCAACCATGATTCGACTTCTAACTTTGGGATATCTACACAAATCGTGTATCCACTTGATTTGCACTTCTTGCTCGAACACAACTTCGGTACCCAAACTTTCGAGGATGAATGGTACACAGGTTTCCATTAACAACTTCGCCAATCATACAAAGTCAGCCAAGATTCGATTACTAACATTGTGATAAATACACAAATCGTGTATCCACTTCATTTACACTTCGTGCTCGCACACAACTTCGGTACCCAAATTTTCGAGCCTGAATCGTACACATGGTTTCCATCAACAACTTCGCCATTCATACAAAGTCAACCAAAATTCGTCTTCTAACTTCGGGATGACTACACAAATATTGTATCCACTTGGTTTGCACATCGTGCCTGAAAGCAACTTTGGTTTCAAAACATTCGAGCATCAATCGTACACGTGGTTTCCATCAACGACTTTGCCGTTCATACAATGTCAACCAAGATTCGACTACTAACTTCGGGATAGCTATACAAATTGTGTACCCACTTGGTTTACACTTCGTGCTCGAACACAACTTCGGTACCCAAACTTTCAAGGATAAATGGTACACAAGATTTGCATCAACAACTTCGCCATTCATACAAAGTCAACCATGATTCGACTTCTAACTTTGGGATATCTACACAAATCGTGTATCCACTTGATTTACACTTCGTGCTCGAACACAACTTGGGTACCCAAACATTCGAGGATGAATGGTACACATGGTTTCCATCAACAACTTCGCCGTGCATACAAAGTCAGCCAAGATTCGATTACTAACTTTGTGATAAATACACAAATCGTGTATCCACTTCATTTACACTTCGTGCTCGCACACAACATCGGTACCCAAAATTTCGAGAATGAATGCTACACATGGTTTGCATCAACAACTTCGCAATTCATACAATGTCAACCAATTCGACTTCTAACTTTGGGATAGCTACACAAATCGTGTATCCACTTGGTTTACACTTCGTGCTCGAACACAACTTCGGTACCCAAACTTTCGAGGATGAATGGTACACAAGGTTTGCATCAACAACTTCGCCATTCATACAATGTCAACCATGATTCGACTCCTAACTTTGGGATATCTACACAAATCGTGTATCCACTTGATTTACACTTCGTGCTCGAACACAACTTCGGTACCCAAACTTTCGAGGATGAATGGTACACATGGTTTCCATCAACAACTTCACCATTCATACAAAGTCAGCCATGGTTCGATTACTAACATTGTGATAAATACACAAATCGTGTATCCACTTCATTTACACTTCGTGCTCGCACACAACTTCGGTACCCAAATTTTCGAGCATGAATGGTACACATAGTTTCTATCAACAACTTCGCCATTCATACAAAGTCAAACAAAATTCGTCTTCTAACTTCGGGATGACTACACAAATATTGCATCCACTTGGTTTGCACTTCGTGCTTGAAAGCAACTTTGGTTTCAAAACATTCGAGCATCAATCGTACACGTGGTTTCCATCAACGACTTTGCCGTTCGTACAATGTCAACCAAGATTCGACTACTAACTTCGGGATAGCTATACAAATTGTGTACCCACTTGGTTTACACTTCGTGCTCGAACACAACTTCGGTACCCAAACTTTCGAGGATAAATGGTACACAAGATTTGCCTCAACAACTTCGCCATTCATACAAAGGCAACCATGATTCGACTTCTAACTTAGGGATATCTACACAAATCGTGTATCCACTTGATTTACACTTCGTGCTTGAACACAACTTCGGTACCCAAACTTTCGAGGATGAATGGTACACATGGTTTGCATCAACAACTTCGCCATTCATACAAAGTCAACCATGATTCGACTTCTAACTTTAGGATATCTACACAAATCGTGTATCCACTTGATTTACACTTAACACAACTTCGGTACCCAAACTTTCGAGGATAAATGGTACACAAGATTTGCCTCAACAACTTCGCCATTCATACAAAGTCAACCATGATTCGACTTCTAACTTAGGGATATCTACACAAATCGTGTATCCACTTGATTTACACTTCGTGCTCGAACACAACTTCGGTACCCAAACTTTCGAGGATGAATGGTACACATGGTTTGCTTCAACAACTTCGCAATTCATACAATGCCAACCAAGATTCGACTTCTAACTTTGGGATAGCTACACAAATCGTGTATCCACTTGGTTTACACTTCGTGCTCGAACATAACTTCGGTACCCAAACTTTCGAGGATGAATGGTACACAAGGTTTGCATCAACAACTTCGCCATTCATACAAAGTCAACCATGAGTCGACTTCTAACATTGGGATATCTACACAAATTGTGTATCCACTTGATTTACACTTCGTGCTCGAACACAACTTCGGTACCCAAACATTCGAGGACGAATGGTACACATGGTTTGCATCATCAACTTCGCAATTCATACAATGTCAACCAAGATTCGACTTCTAACTGTGGGATAACTACACAAATGGCGTATCCACCTGGTTTACACTTCGTGCTCGAACACAACTTCGGTACCCAAACTTTCGAGGATGAATGGTACACATGGTTTGCATCAACAACTTCACCATTCATACAAAGTCAACCATTATTCGACTTCTAACTTTAGGATATCTACACAAATCGTGTATCCACTTGATTTACACTTCGTGCTCGAACACAACTTCGGTACCCAAACTCGAGGATGAATGGTACACATGGTTTCCATCAACAACTTCGCCATTCATACAAAGTCAGCCAAGATTCGATTACTAACTTTGTGATAAATACACAAATCGTGTATCCACTTCATTTACACTTCGTGCTCGCACACAACATCGGTACCCAAATTTTCGAGCATGAATGGGACACATGGTTTCTATCAACAACTTCGCCATTCATACAAAGTCAACCAAAATTCGTCTTCTAACTTCGGGATGACGACAGAAATATTGTATCCACTTGGTTTGCACTTCGTGCTTGAACGCAACATTGGTTTCAAAACATTCGAGCATCAATCGTACACGTGGTTTCCATCAACGACTTTGCCGTTCATACAATGTCAACCAAGATTCGACTACTAACTTCGGGATAGCTATGAAAATTGTGTACCCACTTGGTTTACACTTCGTGCTCGAACACAACTTCGGTACCCAAACTTTCGAGCATGAATGCAACACATGGTTTTCATCAACAAGTTCCCCATTCATACAACGTCAACAAAGATTTGACTACTAACTTTGGGATAGCTACACAAATGGTGTACCCACTTGGTTTACACTTCGTGCTCGAACATATCTTCGGTACCCAAACTTTTGACGATGAATGGTACACAAGGTTTGCACCAACAACTTCGCCATTCATACAAAGTCAACCATGATTCGACTTCTAACTTAGGGATATCTACACAAATCGTGTATCCACTTGATTTACACTTCGTGCTCGAACACAACTTCGGTACCCAAACTTTCGAGGACGAATGATACACATGGTTTGCATCAACAACTTCGCAATTCATACAATGTCAACCAAGATTCGACTTCTAACTGTGGGATAACTATACAAATGGCGTATCCACTTGGTTTACACTTCGTGCTCGAACACAACTTCGGTACCCAAACTTTTCAGGATGAATGGTACACAAGTTTGCATCAACAACTTCGCCATTCATACAAAGTCAACCATGATTCGACTTCTATCTTTAGGATATCTACACAAATCGTGTATCCACTTGATTTACACTTAACACAACTTCGGTACCCAAACTTTTGAGGATAAATGGTACACAAGATTTGCCTCAACAAGTTCGCCATTCATAAAAAGTCAACCATGATTCGACTTCTAACTTAGGGATATCTACACACATCGTGTATCCACTTGATTTACACTTCGTGCTCGTACACAACTTCGGTACCCAAACTTTCGAGGATGAATGGTACACATGGTTTGCATCAACAACTTCGCAATTCATACAATGCCAACCAAGATTCGACTTCTAACTTTGGGATAGCTACACAAATCGTGTATCCACTTGGTTTACACTTCGTGCTCGAACATAACTTCGGTACCCAAACTTTCGAGGATGAATGGTACACAAGGTTTGCATCAACAACTTCGCCATTCATACAAAGTCAACCATGAGTCGACTTCTAACATTGGGATATCTACACAAATCGTGTATCCACTTGATTTACACTTCGTGCTCGAACAGAACTTCGGTACCCAAACTTTCGAGGATGAGGTACACATGGTTTCCATCAACAACTTCGCCATTCATACAAAGTCAGCCAAGATTCGATTACTAACTTTGTGATAAATACACAAATCGTGTATCCACTTCATTTACACTTCGTGCTCGCACACAACATCGGTACCCAAATTTTCGAGCATGAATGGTACACATGGTTTCTATCAACAACTTCGCCATTCATACAAAGTCAACCAAAATTCGTCTTCTAACTTCGGGATGACTACACAAATATTGTATCCACTTGGTTTGCACTTCGTGCTTGAACGCAACTTTGGTTTCAAATCATTCGAGCATCAATCGTACACGTGGTTTCCATCAACGACTTTGCCGTTCATACAATGTCAACCAATATTCGACTACTAACTTCGGGATAGCTATAAAAATTGTGTACCCACTTGGTTTACACTTCGTGCTCGAACACAACTTCGGTACCCAAACTTTCGAGCATGAATGCAACACATGGTTTTCATCAACAAGTTCGCCATTCATACAACGTCAACAAAGATTTGACTACTAACTTGGGGATAGCTACACAAATGGTGTACCCACTTGGTTTACACTTCGTGCTCGAACATAACTTCGGTACCCAAACTTTCGACGACGAATGGTACACAAGGTTTGCACCAACAACTTCGCCATTCATACAAAGTCAACCATGATTCGACTTCTAACTTAGGGATATCTACACAAATCGTGTATCCACTTGATTTACACTTCGGGCTCGAACACAACTTCGGTACCCAAACTTTCGAGGACGAATGGTACACATGGTTTGCATCAACAACTTCGCAATTCATACAATGTCAACCAAGATTCGACTTCTAACTGTGGGATAACTAAACAAATGGCGTATCCACTTGGTTTACACTTCGTGCTCGAACACAACTTCGGTACCCAAACATTTCAGGATGAATGGTACACAAGTTTGCACCAACAACTTCGCCATTCATACAAAGTCAACCATGATTCGACTTCTAACTTTAGGATATCTACACAAATCGTGTATCCACTTGATTTACACTTAACACAACTTCGGTACCCAAACTTTCAAGGATAAATCGTACACAAGATTTGCCTAAACAAGTTCGCCATTCATACAAAGTCAACCATGATTCGACTTCTAACTTCGGGATAGCTACACAAATCGTGTATCCACTTGGTTTACACTTCGTGCTCGAACATAACTTCGGTACCCAAACTTTCGAGGATGAATGGTACACATGGTTTGCATCAACAACTTCGCAATTTACACAAAGTCAACCAAGATTCGACATCTAACTTTGGGATAGCTACACAAATCATGTATCCACTTGGTTTACACTTCGTGCTCGAACACAACTTCGGTACCCAAACTTTTCAGGATGAATGGTACACAAGTTTGCATCAACAACTTCGCCATTCATACAAAGTCAACCATGATTCGACTTCTATCTTTAGGATATCTACACAAATCGTGTATCCACTTGATTTACACTTAACACAACTTCGGTACCCAAACTTTTGAGGATAAATGGTACACAAGATTTGCCTCAACAAGTTCGCCATTCATAAAAAGTCAACCATGATTCGACTTCTAACTTAGGGATATCTACACACATCGTGTATCCACTTGATTTACACTTCGTGCTCGTACACAACTTCGGTACCCAAACTTTCGAGGATGAATGGTACACATGGTTTGCATCAACAACTTCGCAATTCATACAATGCCAACCAAGATTCGACTTCTAACTTTGGGATAGCTACACAAATCGTGTATCCACTTGGTTTACACTTCGTGCTCGAACATAACTTCGGTACCCAAACTTTCGAGGATGAATGGTACACAAGGTTTGCATCAACAACTTCGCCATTCATACAAAGTCAACCATGAGTCGACTTCTAACATTGGGATATCTACACAAATCGTGTATCCACTTGATTTACACTTCGTGCTCGAACAGAACTTCGGTACCCAAACTTTCGAGGATGAGGTACACATGGTTTCCATCAACAACTTCGCCATTCATACAAAGTCAGCCAAGATTCGATTACTAACTTTGTGATAAATACACAAATCGTGTATCCACTTCATTTACACTTCGTGCTCGCACACAACATCGGTACCCAAATTTTCGAGCATGAATGGTACACATGGTTTCTATCAACAACTTCGCCATTCATACAAAGTCAACCAAAATTCGTCTTCTAACTTCGGGATGACTACACAAATATTGTATCCACTTGGTTTGCACTTCGTGCTTGAACGCAACTTTGGTTTCAAATCATTCGAGCATCAATCGTACACGTGGTTTCCATCAACGACTTTGCCGTTCATACAATGTCAACCAATATTCGACTACTAACTTCGGGATAGCTATAAAAATTGTGTACCCACTTGGTTTACACTTCGTGCTCGAACACAACTTCGGTACCCAAACTTTCGAGCATGAATGCAACACATGGTTTTCATCAACAAGTTCGCCATTCATACAACGTCAACAAAGATTTGACTACTAACTTGGGGATAGCTACACAAATGGTGTACCCACTTGGTTTACACTTCGTGCTCGAACATAACTTCGGTACCCAAACTTTCGACGACGAATGGTACACAAGGTTTGCACCAACAACTTCGCCATTCATACAAAGTCAACCATGATTCGACTTCTAACTTAGGGATATCTACACAAATCGTGTATCCACTTGATTTACACTTCGGGCTCGAACACAACTTCGGTACCCAAACTTTCGAGGACGAATGGTACACATGGTTTGCATCAACAACTTCGCAATTCATACAATGTCAACCAAGATTCGACTTCTAACTGTGGGATAACTAAACAAATGGCGTATCCACTTGGTTTACACTTCGTGCTCGAACACAACTTCGGTACCCAAACATTTCAGGATGAATGGTACACAAGTTTGCACCAACAACTTCGCCATTCATACAAAGTCAACCATGATTCGACTTCTAACTTTAGGATATCTACACAAATCGTGTATCCACTTGATTTACACTTAACACAACTTCGGTACCCAAACTTTCAAGGATAAATCGTACACAAGATTTGCCTAAACAAGTTCGCCATTCATACAAAGTCAACCATGATTCGACTTCTAACTTCGGGATAGCTACACAAATCGTGTATCCACTTGGTTTACACTTCGTGCTCGAACATAACTTCGGTACCCAAACTTTCGAGGATGAATGGTACACATGGTTTGCATCAACAACTTCGCAATTTACACAAAGTCAACCAAGATTCGACATCTAACTTTGGGATAGCTACACAAATCATGTATCCACTTGGTTTACACTTCGTGCTCGAACACAACTTCGGTACCCAAACTTTCGAGCATGAATGCAACACATGGTTTCCATCAACAAGTTCGCCATTCATACAACGTCAACAAAGATTTGACTACAAACTTCGGGGTAGCTACACAAATGGTGTACCCACTTGGTTTACACTTCGTGCTCGAACACAACTTCGGTACCCAAACTTTCAAGGATGAATGGTACACATGGTTTGCATCAACAACTTCGCAATTCATACAATGTCAACCAAGATTCGACTTCTAACTTTGGGGTAGCTGCACAAATCGTGTATCCACTTGGTTTACACTTCGTGCTCGAACACAACTTCGGTACCCAAACTTTCGAGGATGAATGGTACACATGGTTTCAATAAACAACTTCGCCATTTATAGAAAGTCAGCCAAGATTCGATTACTAACATTGTGATAAATACACAAATCGTGTATTCACTTCTTTTACACTTCGTGCTCGAACACAACATCGGTACCCAAACTTTCGAGGATGAATGGTCCACATGGTTTCAATAAACAACTTCGCCATTCATAGAAAGTCAGCCAAGATTCGATTACTAACATTGTGATAAATACACAAATCGTGTATTCACTTCTTTTACACTTCGTGCTCGCACACAACTTCGGTACCCAAATTTTCGAGCATGAATGGTACACATGGTTTCCATCAACAACTTCGCCATTCAAATAAAGTCAACCAAAATTCGTCTTTAACTTCGGGATGACTACACAAATATTGTATCCACTTGGTTTGCACTTCGTGCTTGAACGCAACTTTGGTATCAAAACAATCGAGCATCAATCGTACACGTGGTTTGCATCAACAACTTCGCAATTCATACAAAGTCAACCAAGATTCGACATCTAACTTTGGGATAGCTACACAAATCATGTGTCCATTTGGTTTACACTTCGTGCTCGAACACAACTTCGGTACCCAAACTTTCGAGCATGAATGCAACACATGGTTTCCATCAACAAGTTCGCCATTCATACAACGTCAACAAAGATTTGACTACAAACTTCGGGGTAGCTACACAAATGGTGTACTCACTTGGTTTACACATCGTGCTCGAACACAACTTCGGTACCCAAACTTTCGAGGATGAATGGTACACATGGTTTGCATCAACAACTTCGCAATTCATACAATGTCAACCAAGATTCGACTTCTAACTTTGGGATATCTACACAAATCGTGTATCCACTTGATTTACACTTCGTGCTCGAACACAACTTCGCTACCCAAACTTTCGAGGATGAATGGTCCACATGGTTTCAATAAACAACTTCGCCATTCATAGAAAGTCAACCAAAATTCGTCTTTAACTTCGGGATGACTACACAAATATTCTATCCACTTGGTTTGCACTTCGTGCTTGAACGCAACTTTGGTATCAAAACAATCGAGCATCAATCGTACACGTGGTTTCCATCAACGACTTTGCCGTTCATACAATGTCAACCAAGATTCGACTACTAACTTCGGGATAGCTACACAAATCGTGTATCCACTTGGTTTACACTTCGTGCTCGAACATAACTTCGGTACCCAAACTTTCGAGGATGAATGGTACACATGGTTTGCATCAACAACTTCGCCATTCATACAAAGTCAACCATGATTCGACTTCTATCTTTGGGATATCTACACAAATCGTGTATCTACCTGATTTACACTTCGTGCTCGAACACAACTTCGGTACCCAAACTTTCGAGGATGAATGGTACACATGGTTTCAATAAACAACTTCGCCATTCATAGAAAGTCAGCCAAGATTCGATTACTAACATTGTGATAAATACACAAATCGTGTATTCACTTCTTTTACACTTCGTGCTCGCACACAACTTCGGTACCCAAATTTTCGAGCATGAATGGTACACATGGTTTCCATCAACAACTTCGCCATTCAAATAAAGTCAACCAAAATTCGTCTTTAACTTCGGGATGACTACACAAATATTCTATCCACTTGGTTTGCACTTCGTGCTTGAACGCAACTTTGGTATCAAAACAATCGAGCATCAATCGTACACGTGGTTTCCATCAACGACTTTGCCGTTCATACAATGTCAACCAAGATTCGACTACTAACTTCGGGATAGCTACACAAATCGTGTATCCACTTGGTTTACACTTCGTGCTCGAACATAACTTCGATACCCAAACTTTCGAGGATGAATGGTACACATGGTTTGCATCAACAACTTCACAATTTATACAAAGTCAACCAAGATTCGACATCTAACTTAGGGATAGCTACACAAATCATGTATCCACTTGGTTTACACTTCGTGCTCGAACACAACTTCGGTACCCAAACTTTCGAGCATGAATGCAACACATGGTTTCCATCAACAAGTTCGCCATTCATACAACGTCAACAAAGATTTGACTACAAACTTCGGGGTAGCTACACAAATGGTGTACCCACTTGGTTTACACTTCGTGCTCGAACACAACTTCGGTACCCAAACTTTCGAGGATGAATGGTACACATGGTTTGCATCAACAACTTCGCAATTCATACAATGTCAACCAAGATTCGACTTCTAACTTTGGGGTAGCTGCACAAATCGTGTATCCACTTGGTTTACACTTCGTGCTCGAACACAACTTCGGTACCCAAACTTTCGAGGATGAATGGTACACATGGTTTCAATAAACAACTTCGCCATTTATAGAAAGTCAGCCAAGATTCGATTACTAACATTGTGATAAATACACAAATCGTGTATTCACTTCTTTTACACTTCGTGCTCGAACACAACATCGGTACCCAAACTTTCGAGGATGAATGGTCCACATGGTTTCAATAAACAACTTCGCCATTCATAGAAAGTCAGCCAAGATTCGATTACTAACATTGTGATAAATACACAAATCGTGTATTCACTTCTTTTACACTTCGTGCTCGCACACAACTTCGGTACCCAAATTTTCGAGCATGAATGGTACACATGGTTTCCATCAACAACTTCGCCATTCAAATAAAGTCAACCAAAATTCGTCTTTAACTTCGGGATGACTACACAAATATTGTATCCACTTGGTTTGCACTTCGTGCTTGAACGCAACTTTGGTATCAAAACAATCGAGCATCAATCGTACACGTGGTTTGCATCAACAACTTCGCAATTCATACAAAGTCAACCAAGATTCGACATCTAACTTTGGGATAGCTACACAAATCATGTGTCCACTTGGTTTACACTTCGTGCTCGAACACAACTTCGGTACCCAAACTTTCGAGCATGAATGCAACACATGGTTTCCATCAACAAGTTCGCCATTCATACAACGTCAACAAAGATTTGACTACAAACTTCGGGGTAGCTACACAAATGGTGTACTCACTTGGTTTACACATCGTGCTCGAACACAACTTCGGTACCCAAACTTTCGAGGATGAATGGTACACATGGTTTGCATCAACAACTTCGCAATTCATACAATGTCAACCAAGATTCGACTTCTAACTTTGGGATATCTACACAAATCGTGTATCCACTTGATTTACACTTCGTGCTCGAACACAACTTCGCTACCCAAACTTTCGAGGATGAATGGTCCACATGGTTTCAATAAACAACTTCGCCATTCATAGAAAGTCAACCAAAATTCGTCTTTAACTTCGGGATGACTACACAAATATTCTATCCACTTGGTTTGCACTTCGTGCTTGAACGCAACTTTGGTATCAAAACAATCGAGCATCAATCGTACACGTGGTTTCCATCAACGACTTTGCCGTTCATACAATGTCAACCAAGATTCGACTACTAACTTCGGGATAGCTACACAAATCGTGTATCCACTTGGTTTACACTTCGTGCTCGAACATAACTTCGGTACCCAAACTTTCGAGGATGAATGGTACACATGGTTTGCATCAACAACTTCGCCATTCATACAAAGTCAACCATGATTCGACTTCTATCTTTGGGATATCTACACAAATCGTGTATCTACCTGATTTACACTTCGTGCTCGAACACAACTTCGGTACCCAAACTTTCGAGGATGAATGGTACACATGGTTTCAATAAACAACTTCGCCATTCATAGAAAGTCAGCCAAGATTCGATTACTAACATTGTGATAAATACACAAATCGTGTATTCACTTCTTTTACACTTCGTGCTCGCACACAACTTCGGTACCCAAATTTTCGAGCATGAATGGTACACATGGTTTCCATCAACAACTTCGCCATTCAAATAAAGTCAACCAAAATTCGTCTTTAACTTCGGGATGACTACACAAATATTCTGTCCACTTGGTTTGCACTTCGTGCTTGAACGCAACTTTGGTATCAAAACAATCGAGCATCAATCGTACACGTGGTTTCCATCAACGACTTTGCCGTTCATACAATGTCAACCAAGATTCGACTACTAACTTCGGGATAGCTACACAAATCGTGTATCCACTTGGTTTACACTTCGTGCTCGAACATAACTTCGATACCCAAACTTTCGAGGATGAATGGTACACATGGTTTGCATCAACAACTTCACAATTTATACAAAGTCAACCAAGATTCGACATCTAACTTAGGGATAGCTACACAAATCATGTATCCACTTGGTTTACACTTCGTGCTCGAACACAACTTCGGTACCCAAACTTTCGAGCATGAATGCAACACATGGTTTCCATCAACAAGTTCGCCATTCATACAACGTCAACAAAGATTTGACTACAAACTTCGGGGTAGCTACACAAATGGTGTACCCACTTGGTTTACACTTCGTGCTCGAACACAACTTCGGTACCCAAACTTTCGAGGATGAATGGTACACATGGTTTGCATCAACAACTTCGCAATTCATACAATGTCAACCAAAATTCGACTTCTAACTTTGGGGTAGCTACACAAATCGTGTATCCACTTGGTTTACACTTCGTGCTCGAACACAACTTCGGTACCCAAATTTTCGAGGATGAATGGTACACATGGTTTCCATCAACAACTTCGCCATTCATACAAAGTCAACCATGATTCGACTTCTAACTTTGGGATATCTACACAAATCGTGTATCCACTTGATTTACACTTCGTGCTCGAACACAACTTCGGTACCCAAACTTTCGAGGATGAATGGTCCACATGGTTTCAATAAACAACTTCGCCATTCATAGAAAGTCAGCCAAGATTCGATTACTAACATTGTGATAAATACACAAATCGTGTATTCACTTCTTTTACACTTCGTGCTCGCACGCAACTTCGGTACCCAAATTTTCGAGCATGAATGGTACACATGGTTTCCATCAACAACTTCGCCATTCAAATAAAGTCAACCAAAATTCGTCTTTATCTTCGGGATGACTACACAAATATTGTATCCACTTGGTTTGCACTTCGTGCTTGAACGCAACTTTGGTACCAAAACAATCGAGCATCAATCGTACACGTGGTTTGCATCAACAACTTCGCAATTCATACAAAGTCAACCAAGATTCGACATCTAACTTTGGGATAGCTACACAAATCATGTATCCACTTGGTTTACACTTCGTGCTCGAATGCAACTTCGGTACCCAAACTTTCGAGCATGAATGCAACACATGGTTTCCATCAACAAGTTCGCCATTCATACAACGTCAACAAAGATTTGACTACAAACTTCGGGGTAGCTACACAAATGGTGTACCCACTTGGTTTACACTTCGTGCTCGAACACAACTTCGGTACCCAAACTTTCGAGGATGAATGGTACACATGGTTTGCATCAACAACTTCGCAATTCATACAATGTCAACCAAGATTCGACTTCTAACATTGGGGTAGCTACACAAATCGTGTATCCACTTGGTTTACACTTCGTGCTCGAACACAACTTCGGTACCCAAACTTTCGAGCATGAATGCAACACATGGTTTCCATCAACAAAGTTCGCCATTCATACAACGTCAACAAAGATTTGACTACAAACTTCGGGGTAGCTACACAAATGGTGTACCCACTTGGTTTACACTTCGTGCTCGAACAAAACTTCGGTACCCAAACTTTCGAGCATGAATGCAACACATGGTTTCCATCAACAAGTTCGCCATTCATACAACGTCAACAAAGATTTGACTACAAACTTCGGGGTAGCTACACAAATGGTGTACCCACTTGGTTTACACTTCGTGCTCGAACACAACTTCGGTACCCAAATTTTCGAGGATGAATGGTACACATGGTTTGCATCAACAACTTCGCAATTCATACAGTGTCAACCAAGATTCGACTTCTAACTTTGGGATAGCTACACAAATCGTGTATCCACTTGGTTTACACTTCGTGCTCGTACACAACTTCGGTACCAAAACTTTCGAGGATGAATGGTACACATGGTTTCCATCAACAACTTCGCCATTCATACAAAGTCAACCATGATTCGACTTCTATCTTTGGGATATGTACACAAATCGTGTATCTACCTGATTTACACTTCGTGCTCGAACACAACTTCGGTACCCAAACTTTCGAGGATGAATGGTACACATGGTTTCAATAAACAACTTCGCCATTCATAGAAAGTCAGCCAAGATTCGATTACTAACATTGTGATAAATACACAAATCGTGTATTCACTTCTTTTACACTTCGTGCTCGCACACAACTTCGGTACCCAAATTTTCGAGCATGAATGGTACACATGGTTTCCATCAACAACTTCGCCATTCAAATAAAGTCAACCAAAATTCGTCTTTAACTTCGGGATGACTACACAAATATTCTATCCACTTGGTTTGCACTTCGTGCTTGAACGCAACTTTGGTATCAAAACAATCGAGCATCAATCGTACACGTGGTTTCCATCAACGACTTTGCCGTTCATACAATGTCAACCAAGATTCGACTACTAACTTCGGGATAGCTACACAAATCGTGTATCCACTTGGTTTACACTTCGTGCTCGAACATAACTTCGATACCCAAACTTTCGAGGATGAATGGTACACATGGTTTGCATCAACAACTTCACAATTTATACAAAGTCAACCAAGATTCGACATCTAACTTAGGGATAGCTACACAAATCATGTATCCACTTGGTTTACACTTCGTGCTCGAACACAACTTCGGTACCCAAACTTTCGAGCATGAATGCAACACATGGTTTCCATCAACAAGTTCGCCATTCATACAACGTCAACAAAGATTTGACTACAAACTTCGGGGTAGCTACACAAATGGTGTACCCACTAGGTTTACACTTCGTGCTCGAACACAACTTCGGTACCCAAACTTTCGAGGATGAATGGTACACATGGTTTGCATCAACAACTTCGCAATTCATACAATGTCAACCAAGATTCGACTTCTAACTTTGGGGTAGCTACACAAATCGTGTATCCACTTGGTTTACACTTCGTGCTCGAACACAACTTCGGTACCCAAACTTTCGAGGATGAATGGTACACATGGTTTCCATCAACAACTTCGCCATTCATACAAAGTCAACCATGATTCGACTTCTAACTTTGGGATATCTACACAAATCGTGTATCCACTTGATTTACACTTCGTGCTCGAACACAACTTCGGTACCCAAACTTTCGAGGATGAATGGTCCACATGGTTTCAATAAACAACTTCGCCATTCATAGAAAGTCAGCCAAGATTCGATTACTAACATTGTGATGAATACACAAATCGTGTATTCACTTCTTTTACACTTCGTGCTCGCACGCAACTTCGGTACCCAAATTTTCGAGCATGAATGGTACACATGGTTTCCATCAACAACTTCGCCATTCAAATAAAGTCAACCAAAATTCGACTTCTAACTTTGGGATAGCTACACAAATCGTGTATCCACTTGGTTTACACTTCGTGCTCGTACACAACTTCGGTACCAAAACTTTCGAGGATGAATGGTACACATGGTTTCCATCAACAACTTCGCCATTCATACAAAGTCAACCATGATTCGACTTCTATCTTTGGGATATCTACACAAATCGTGTATCTACCTGATTTACACTTCGTGCTCGAACACAACTTCGGTACCCAAATTTTCGAGCATGAATGGTACACATGGTTTCCATCAACAACTTCGCCATTCAAATAAAGTCAACCAAAATTCGTCTTTAACTTCGGGATGACTACACAAATATTCTATCCACTTGGTTTGCACTTCGTGCTTGAACGCAACTTTGGTATCAAAACAATCGAGCATCAATCGTACACGTGGTTTCCATCAACGACTTTGCCGTTCATACAATGTCAACGAAGATTCGACTACTAACTTCGGGATAGCTACACAAATCGTGTATCCACTTGGTTTACACTTCGTGCTCGAACATAACTTCGGTACCCAAACTTTCGAGGATGAATGGTACACATGGTTTGCATCAACAACTTCGCAATTTATACAAAGTCAACCAAGATTCGACATCTAACTTTGGGATAGCTACACAAATCGTGTATCCACTTGGTTTACACTTCGTGCTCGAACATAACTTCGGTACCCAAACTTTCGAGGATGAATGGTACACTTGGTTTTGCATCAACAACTTCGCAATTTATACAAAGTCAACCAAGATTCGACATCTATCTTTGGGATAGCTACACAAATCATGTATCCACTTGGTTTACACTTCGTGCTCGAACACAACTTCGGTACCCAAACTTCCGAGCATGAATGCAACACATGGTTTCCATCAACAAGTTCGCCATTCATACAACGTCAACAAAGATTTGACTACAAACTTCGGGGTAGCTACACAAATGGAGTACCCACTTGGTTTACACTTCGTGCTCGAACACAACTTCGGTACCCAAACTTTCGAGCATGAATGCAACACATGGTTTCCATCAACAACTTCGCAATTTATACAATGTCAACCAAGATTCGACATCTAACTTTGGGATAGCTACACAAATCATGTATCCACTTGGTTTACACTTCGTGCTCGAACACAACTTCGGTACCCAAACTTTCGAGCATGAATGCAACACATGGTTTCCATCAACAAGTTCGCCATTCATACAACGTCAACAAAGATTTGACTACAAACTTCGGGGTAGCTACACAAATGGTGTACCCACTTGGTTTACACTTCGTGCTCGAACACAACTTCGGTACCCAAACTTTCGAGGATGAATGGTACACATGGTTTGCATCAACAACTTCGCAATTCATACAATGTCAACCAAGATTCGACTTCTAACTTTGGGGTAGCTACACAAATCGTGTATCCACTTGGTCTACACTTCGTGCTCGAACACAACTTCTGTACCCAAACTTTCGAGGATGAATGGTACACATGGTTTCCATCAACAACTTCGCCATTCATACAAAGTCAACCATGATTCGACTTCTAACTTTGGGATATCTACACAAATCGTGTATCCACTTGATTTACACTTCGTGCTCGAACACAACTTCGGTACCCAAACTTTCGAGGATGAATGGTACACATGGTTTGCATCAACAACTTCGCAATTCATACAATGTCAACCAAGATTCGACTTCTAACTTTGGGGTAGCTACACAAATCGTGTATCCACTTGGTTTACACTTCGTGCTCGAACACAACTTCGGTACCCAAACTTTCGAGCATGAATGCAACACATGGTTTCCATCAACAAGTTCGCCATTCATACAACGTCAACAAAGATTTGACTACAAACTTCGGGATAGCTACACAAATGGTGTACCCACTTGGTTTACACTTCGTGCTCGAACACAACTTCGGTACCCAAACTTTCGAGGATGAATGGTACACATGGTTTGCATCAACAACTTCGCAATTCATACAATGTCAACGAAGATTCAACTTCTAACTTTGGGGTAGCTACACAAATCGTGTATCCACTTGGTTTACACTTCGTGCTCGAACACAACTTCGGTACCCAAACTTTCGAGGATGAATGGTACACATGGTTTCCATCAACAACTTCGTCATTCATACAAAGTCAACCATGATTCGACTTCTAACTTTGGGATATCTACACAAATCGTGTGTCCACTTGATTTACACTTCGTGCTCGAACACAACTTCGGTACCCAAACTTTCGAGGATGAATGGTCCACATGGTTTCAATAAACAACTTCGCCATTCATAGAAAGTCAGCCAAGATTCGATTACTAACATTGTGATAAATACACAAATCGTGTATTCACTTCTTTTACACTTCGTGCTCGCACACAACTTCGGTACCCAAATTTTCGAGCATGAATGGTACACATGGTTTCCATCAACAACTTCGTCATTCAAATAAAGTCAACCAAAATTCGTCTTTAACTTCGGGATGACTACACAAATATTGTATCCACTTGGTTTGCACTTCGTGCTTGAACGCAACTTTGGTATCAAAACAATCGAGCATCAATCGTACACGTGGTTTGCATCAACAACTTCGCAATTCATACAAAGTCAACCAAGATTCGACATCTAACTTTGGGATAGCTACACAAATCATGTATCCACTTGGTTTACACTTCGTGCTCGAACACAACTTCGGTACCCAAACTTTCGAGCATGAATGCAACACATGGTTTCCATCAACAAGTTCGCCATTCATACAACGTCAACAAAGATTTGACTACAAACTTCGGGGTAGCTACACAAATGGTGTACCCACTTGGTTTACACTTCGTGCTCGAACACTACTTCGGTACCCAAACTTTCGAGGATGAATGGTACACATGGTTTGCATCAACAACTTCGCAATTCATACAATGTCAACCAAGATTCGACTTCTAACTTTGGGGTAGCTACACAAATCGTGTATCCACTTGGTTTACACTTCGTGCTCGAACACAACTTCGGTACCCAAACTTTCGAGGATGAATGGTACACATGGTTTGCATCAACAACTTCGCAATTCATACAATGTCAACCAAGATTCGACTTCTAACTTTGGGGTAGCTACACAAATCGTGTATCCACTTGGTTTACACTTCGTGCTCGAACACAACTTCGGTACCCAAACTTTCGAGGATGAATGGTACACATGGTTTCCATCAACAACTTCGCCATTCATACAAAGTCAACCATGATTCGACTTCTAACTTTGGGATATCTACACAAATCGTGTATCCACTTGATTTACACTTCGTGCTCGAACACAACTTCGGTACCCAAACTTTCGAGGATGAATGGTCCACATGGTTTCAATAAACAACTTCGCCATTCATAGAAAGTCAGCCAAGATTCGATTACTAACATTGTGATGAATACACAAATCGTGTATTCACTTCTTTTACACTTCGTGCTCGCACGCAACTTCGGTACCCAAATTTTCGAGCATGAATGGTACACATGGTTTCCATCAACAACTTCGCCATTCAAATAAAGTCAACCAAAATTCGACTTCTAACTTTGGGATAGCTACACAAATCGTGTATCCACTTGGTTTACACTTCGTGCTCGTACACAACTTCGGTACCAAAACTTTCGAGGATGAATGGTACACATGGTTTCCATCAACAACTTCGCCATTCATACAAAGTCAACCATGATTCGACTTCTATCTTTGGGATATCTACACAAATCGTGTATCTACCTGATTTACACTTCGTGCTCGAACACAACTTCGGTACCCAAATTTTCGAGCATGAATGGTACACATGGTTTCCATCAACAACTTCGTCATTCAAATAAAGTCAACCAAAATTCGTCTTTAACTTCGGGATGACTACACAAATATTGTATCCACTTGGTTTGCACTTCGTGCTTGAACGCAACTTTGGTATCAAAACAATCGAGCATCAATCGTACACGTGGTTTGCATCAACAACTTCGCAATTCATACAAAGTCAACCAAGATTCGACATCTAACTTTGGGATAGCTACACAAATCATGTATCCACTTGGTTTACACTTCGTGCTCGAACACAACTTCGGTACCCAAACTTTCGAGCATGAATGCAACACATGGTTTCCATCAACAAGTTCGCAATTTATACAAAGTCAACCAAGATTCGACATCTAACTTTGGGATAGCTACACAAATCGTGTATCCACTTGGTTTACACTTCGTGCTCGAACATAACTTCGGTACCCAAACTTTCGAGGATGAAAGGTACACATGGTTTGCATCAACAACTTCGCAATTTATACAAAGTCAACCAAGATTCGACATCTATCTTTGGGATAGCTACACAAATCATGTATCCACTTGGTTTACACTTCGTGCTCGAACACAACTTCGGTACCCAAACTTCCGAGCATGAATGCAACACATGGTTTCCATCAACAAGTTCGCCATTCATACAACGTCAACAAAGATTTGACTACAAACTTCGGGGTAGCTACACAAATGGAGTACCCACTTGGTTTACACTTCGTGCTCGAACACAACTTCGGTACCCAAACTTTCGAGCATGAATGCAACACATGGTTTCCATCAACAACTTCGCAATTTATACAATGTCAACCAAGATTCGACATCTAACTTTGGGATAGCTACACAAATCATGTATCCACTTGGTTTACACTTCGTGCTCGAACACAACTTCGGTACCCAAACTTTCGAGCATGAATGCAACACATGGTTTCCATCAACAAGTTCGCCATTCATACAACGTCAACAAAGATTTGACTACAAACTTCGGGGTAGCTACACAAATGGTGTACCCACTTGGTTTACACTTCGTGCTCGAACACAACTTCGGTACCCAAACTTTCGAGGATGAATGGTACACATGGTTTGCATCAACAACTTCGCAATTCATACAATGTCAACCAAGATTCGACTTCTAACTTTGGGGTAGCTACACAAATCGTGTATCCACTTGGTCTACACTTCGTGCTCGAACACAACTTCTGTACCCAAACTTTCGAGGATGAATGGTACACATGGTTTCCATCAACAACTTCGCCATTCATACAAAGTCAACCATGATTCGACTTCTAACTTTGGGATATCTACACAAATCGTGTATCCACTTGATTTACACTTCGTGCTCGAACACAACTTCGGTACCCAAACTTTCGAGGATGAATGGTACACATGGTTTGCATCAACAACTTCGCAATTCATACAATGTCAACCAAGATTCGACTTCTAACTTTGGGGTAGCTACACAAATCGTGTATCCACTTGGTTTACACTTCGTGCTCGAACACAACTTCGGTACCCAAACTTTCGAGCATAAATGCAACACATGGTTTCCATCAACAAGTTCGCCATTCATACAACGTCAACAAAGATTTGACTACAAACTTCGGGGTAGCTACACAAATGGAGTACCCACTTGGTTTACACTTCGTGCTCGAACACAACTTCGGTACCCAAACTTTCGAGCATGAATGCAACACATGGTTTCCATCAACAAGTTCGCAATTTATACAAAGTCAACCAAGATTCGACATCTAACTTTGGGATAGCTACACAAATCGTGTATCCACTTGGTTTACACTTCGTGCTCGAACATAACTTCGGTACCCAAACTTTCGAGGATGAATGGTACACATGGTTTGCATCAACAACTTCGCAATTTATACAAAGTCAACCAAGATTCGACATCTATCTTTGGGATAGCTACACAAATCATGTATCCACTTGGTTTACACTTCGTGCTCGAACACAACTTCGGTACCCAAACTTCCGAGCATGAATGCAACACATGGTTTCCATCAACAAGTTCGCCATTCATACAACGTCAACAAAGATTTGACTACAAACTTCGGGGTAGCTACACAAATGGAGTACCCACTTGGTTTACACTTCGTGCTCGAACACAACTTCGGTACCCAAACTTTCGAGCATGAATGCAACACATGGTTTCCATCAACAACTTCGCAATTTATACAATGTCAACCAAGATTCGACATCTAACTTTGGGATAGCTACACAAATCATGTATCCACTTGGTTTACACTTCGTGCTCGAACACAACTTCGGTACCCAAACTTTCGAGCATGAATGCAACACATGGTTTCCATCAACAAGTTCGCCATTCATACAACGTCAACAAAGATTTGACTACAAACTTCGGGGTAGCTACACAAATGGTGTACCCACTTGGTTTACACTTCGTGCTCGAACACAACTTCGGTACCCAAACTTTCGAGGATGAATGGTACACATGGTTTGCATCAACAACTTCGCAATTCATACAATGTCAACCAAGATTCGACTTCTAACTTTGGGGTAGCTACACAAATCGTGTATCCACTTGGTCTACACTTCGTGCTCGAACACAACTTCTGTACCCAAACTTTCGAGGATGAATGGTACACATGGTTTCCATCAACAACTTCGCCATTCATACAAAGTCAACCATGATTCGACTTCTAACTTTGGGATATCTACACAAATCGTGTATCCACTTGATTTACACTTCGTGCTCGAACACAACTTCGGTACCCAAACTTTCGAGGATGAATGGTACACATGGTTTGCATCAACAACTTCGCAATTCATACAATGTCAACCAAGATTCGACTTCTAACTTTGGGGTAGCTACACAAATCGTGTATCCACTTGGTTTACACTTCGTGCTCGAACACAACTTCGGTACCCAAACTTTCGAGGATGAATGGTACACATGGTTTGCATCAACAACTTCGCAATTCATACAATGTCAACCAAGATTCGACTTCTAACTTTGGGGTAGCTACACAAATCGTGTATCCACTTGGTCTACACTTCGTGCTCGAACACAACTTCTGTACCCAAACTTTCGAGGATGAATGGTACACATGGTTTCCATCAACAACTTCGCCATTCATACAAAGTCAACCATGATTCGACTTCTAACTTTGGGATATCTACACAAATCGTGTATCCACTTGATTTACACTTCGTGCTCGAACACAACTTCGGTACCCAAACTTTCGAGGATGAATGGTACACATGGTTTGCATCAACAACTTCGCAATTCATACAATGTCAACCAAGATTCGACTTCTAACTTTGGGGTAGCTACACAAATCGTGTATCCACTTGGTTTACACTTCGTGCTCGAACACAACTTCGGTACCCAAACTTTCGAGGATGAATGGTACACATGGTTTGCATCAACAACTTCGCAATTCATACAATGTCAACCAAGATTCGACTTCTAACTTTGGGGTAGCTACACAAATCGTGTATCCACTTGGTCTACACTTCGTGCTCGAACACAACTTCTGTACCCAAACTTTCGAGGATGAATGGTACACATGGTTTCCATCAACAACTTCGCCATTCATACAAAGTCAACCATGATTCGACTTCTAACTTTGGGATATCTACACAAATCGTGTATCCACTTGATTTACACTTCGTGCTCGAACACAACTTCGGTACCCAAACTTTCGAGGATGAATGGTACACATGGTTTGCATCAACAACTTCGCAATTCATACAATGTCAACCAAGATTCGACTTCTAACTTTGGGGTAGCTACACAAATCGTGTATCCACTTGGTTTACACTTCGTGCTCGAACACAACTTCGGTACCCAAACTTTCGAGCATAAATGCAACACATGGTTTCCATCAACAAGTTCGCCATTCATACAACGTCAACAAAGATTTGACTACAAACTTCGGGGTAGCTACACAAATGGAGTACCCACTTGGTTTACACTTCGTGCTCGAACACAACTTCGGTACCCAAACTTTCGAGCATGAATGCAACACATGGTTTCCATCAACAAGTTCGCAATTTATACAAAGTCAACCAAGATTCGACATCTAACTTTGGGATAGCTACACAAATCGTGTATCCACTTGGTTTACACTTCGTGCTCGAACATAACTTCGGTACCCAAACTTTCGAGGATGAATGGTACACATGGTTTGCATCAACAACTTCGCAATTTATACAAAGTCAACCAAGATTCGACATCTATCTTTGGGATAGCTACACAAATCATGTATCCACTTGGTTTACACTTCGTGCTCGAACACAACTTCGGTACCCAAACTTCCGAGCATGAATGCAACACATGGTTTCCATCAACAAGTTCGCCATTCATACAACGTCAACAAAGATTTGACTACAAACTTCGGGGTAGCTACACAAATGGAGTACCCACTTGGTTTACACTTCGTGCTCGAACACAACTTCGGTACCCAAACTTTCGAGCATGAATGCAACACATGGTTTCCATCAACAACTTCGCAATTTATACAATGTCAACCAAGATTCGACATCTAACTTTGGGATAGCTACACAAATCATGTATCCACTTGGTTTACACTTCGTGCTCGAACACAACTTCGGTACCCAAACTTTCGAGCATGAATGCAACACATGGTTTCCATCAACAAGTTCGCCATTCATACAACGTCAACAAAGATTTGACTACAAACTTCGGGGTAGCTACACAAATGGTGTACCCACTTGGTTTACACTTCGTGCTCGAACACAACTTCGGTACCCAAACTTTCGAGGATGAATGGTACACATGGTTTGCATCAACAACTTCGCAATTCATACAATGTCAACCAAGATTCGACTTCTAACTTTGGGGTAGCTACACAAATCGTGTATCCACTTGGTCTACACTTCGTGCTCGAACACAACTTCTGTACCCAAACTTTCGAGGATGAATGGTACACATGGTTTCCATCAACAACTTCGCCATTCATACAAAGTCAACCATGATTCGACTTCTAACTTTGGGATATCTACACAAATCGTGTATCCACTTGATTTACACTTCGTGCTCGAACACAACTTCGGTACCCAAACTTTCGAGGATGAATGGTACACATGGTTTGCATCAACAACTTCGCAATTCATACAATGTCAACCAAGATTCGACTTCTAACTTTGGGGTAGCTACACAAATCGTGTATCCACTTGGTTTACACTTCGTGCTCGAACACAACTTCGGTACCCAAACTTTCGAGCATAAATGCAACACATGGTTTCCATCAACAAGTTCGCCAGTCATACAACGTCAACAAAGATTTGACTACAAACTTCGGGGTAGCTACACAAATGGAGTACCCACTTGGTTTACACTTCGTGCTCGAACACAACTTCGGTACCCAAACTTTCGAGCATGAATGCAACACATGGTTTCCATCAACAAGTTCGCAATTTATACAAAGTCAACCAAGATTCGACATCTAACTTTGGGATAGCTACACAAATCGTGTATCCACTTGGTTTACACTTCGTGCTCGAACATAACTTCGGTACCCAAACTTTCGAGGATGAATGGTACACATGGTTTGCATCAACAACTTCGCAATTTATACAAAGTCAACCAAGATTCGACATCTATCTTTGGGATAGCTACACAAATCATGTATCCACTTGGTTTACACTTCGTGCTCGAACACAGCTTCGGTACCCAAACTTCCGAGCATGAATGCAACACATGGTTTCCATCAACAAGTTCGCCATTCATACAACGTCAACAAAGATTTGACTACAAACTTCGGGGTAGCTACACAAATGGAGTACCCACTTGGTTTACACTTCGTGCTCGAACACAACTTCGGTACCCAAACTTCCGAGCATGAATGCAACACATGGTTTCCATCAACAAGTTCGCCATTCATACAACGTCAACAAAGATTTGACTACAAACTTCGGGGTAGCTACACAAATGGAGTACCCACTTGGTTTACACTTCGTGCTCGAACACAACTTCGGTACCCAAACTTTCGAGCATGAATGCAACACATGGTTTCCATCAACAACTTCGCAATTTATACAATGTCAACCAAGATTCGACATCTAACTTTGGGATAGCTACACAAATCATGTATCAACTTGGTTTACACTTCGTGCTCGAACACAACTTCGGTACCCAAACTTTCGAGCATGAATGCAACACATGGTTTCCATCAACAAGTTCGCCATTCATACAACGTCAACAAAGATTTGACTACAAACTTCGGGGTAGCTACACAAATGGTGTACCCACTTGGTTTACACTTCGTGCTCGAACACAACTTCGGTACCCAAACTTTCGAGGATGAATGGTACACATGGTTTGCATCAACAACTTCGCAATTCATACAATGTCAACCAAGATTCGACTTCTAACTTTGGGGTAGCTACACAAATCGTGTATCCACTTGGTCTACACTTCGTGCTCGAACACAACTTCTGTACCCAAACTTTCGAGGATGAATGGTACACATGGTTTCCATCAACAACTTCGCCATTCATACAAAGTCAACCATGATTCGACTTCTAACTTTGGGATATCTACACAAATCGTGTATCCACTTGATTTACACTTCGTGCTCGAACACAACTTCGGTACCCAAACTTTCGAGGATGAATGGTACACATGGTTTGCATCAACAACTTCGCAATTCATACAATGTCAACCAAGATTCGACTTCTAACTTTGGGGTAGCTACACAAATCGTGTATCCACTTGGTTTACACTTCGTGCTCGAACACAACTTCGGTACCCAAACTTTCGAGCATGAATGCAACACATGGTTTCCATCAACAAGTTCGCCATTCATACAACGTCAACAAAGATTTGACTACAAACTTCGGGGTAGCTACACAAATGGTGTACCCACTTGGTTTACACTTCGTGCTCGAACACAACTTCGGTACCCAAACTTTCGAGGATGAATGGTACACATGGTTTGCATCAACAACTTCGCAATTCATACAATGTCAACCAAGATTCGACTTCTAACTTTGGGGTAGCTACACAAATCGTGTATCCACTTGGTTTACACTTCGTGCTCGAACACAACTTCGGTACCCATACTTTCGAGGATGAATGGTACACATGGTTTCCATCAACAACTTCGCCATTCATACAAAGTCAACCATGATTCGACTTCTAACTTTGGGATATCTACACAAATCGTGTATCCACTTGATTTACACTTCGTGCTCGAACACAACTTCGGTACCCAAACTTTCGAGGATGAATGGTCCACATGGTTTCAATAAACAACTTCGCCATTCATAGAAAGTCAGCCAAGATTCGATTACTAACATTGTGATAAATACACAAATCGTGTATTCACTTCTTTTACACTTCGTGCTCGCACACAACTTCGGTACCCAAATTTTCGAGCATGAATGGTACACATGGTTTCCATCAACAACTTCGCCATTCAAATAAAGTCAACCAAAATTCGTCTTTAACTTCGGGATGACTACACAAATATTGTATCCACTTGGTTTGCACTTCGTGCTTGAACGCAACTTTGGTATCAAAACAATCGAGCATCAATCGTACACGTGGTTTGCATCAACAACTTCGCAATTCATACAAAGTCAACCAAGATTCGACATCTAACTTTGGGATAGCTACACAAATCATGTATCCACTTGATTTACACTTCGTGCTCGAACACAACTTCGGTACCCAAACTTTCGAGGATGAATGGTCCACATGGTTTCAATAAACAACTTCGCCATTCATAGAAAGTCAGCCAAGATTCGATTACTAACATTGTGATAAATACACAAATCGTGTATTCACTTCTTTTACACTTCGTGCTCGCACACAACTTCGGTACCCAAATTTTCGAGCATGAATGGTACACATGGTTTCCATCAACAACTTCGTCATTCAAATAAAGTCAACCAAAATTCGTCTTTAACTTCGGGATGACTACACAAATATTGTATCCACTTGGTTTGCACTTCGTGCTTGAACGCAACTTTGGTATCAAAACAATCGAGCATCAATCGTACACGTGGTTTGCATCAACAACTTCGCAATTCATACAAAGTCAACCAAGATTCGACATCTAACTTTGGGATAGCTACACAAATCATGTATCCACTTGGTTTACACTTCCTGCTCGAACACAACTTCGGTACCCAAACTTTCGAGCATGAATGCAACACATGGTTTCCATCAACAAGTTCGCCATTCATACAACGTCAACAAAGATTTGACTACAAACATCGGGGTAGCTACACAAATGGTGTACCCACTTGGTTTACACTTCGTGCTCGAACACAACTTCGGTACCCAAACTTTCGAGGATGAATGGTACACATGGTTTGCATCAACAACTTCGCAATTCATACAATGTCAACCAAGATTCAACTTCTAACTTTGGGGTAGCTACACAAATCGTGTATCCACTTGGTTTACACTTCGTGCTCGAACACAACTTCGGTACCCAAACTTTCGAGGATGAATGGTACACATGGTTTCCATCAACAACTTCGTCATTCATACAAAGTCAACCATGATTCGACTTCTAACTTTGGGATATCTACACAAATCGTGTATCCACTTGATTTACACTTTGTGCTCGAACACAACTTCGGTACCCAAACTTTCGAGGATGAATGGTCCACATGGTTTCAATAAACAACTTCGCCATTCATAGAAAGTCAGCCAAGATTCGATTACTAACATTGTGATAAATACACAAATCGTGTATTCACTTCTTTTACACATCGTGCTCGCACACAACTTCGGTACCCAAATTTTCGAGCATGAATGGTACACATGGTTTCCATCAACAACTTCGTCATTCAAATAAAGTCAACCAAAATTCGTCTTTAACTTCGGGATGACTACACAAATATTGTATGCACTTGGTTTGCACTTCGTGCTTGAACGCAACTTTGGTATCAAAACAATCGAGCATCAATCGTACACGTGGTTTGCATCAACAACTTCGCAATTCATACAAAGTCAACCAAGATTCGACATCTAACTTTGGGATAGCTACACAAATCATGTATCCACTTGGTTTACACTTCCTGCTCGAACACAACTTCGGTACCCAAACTTTCGAGCATGAATGCAACACATGGTTTCCATCAACAAGTTCGCCATTCATACAACGTCAACAAAGATTTGACTACAAACTTCGGGGTAGCTACACAAATGGTGTACCCACTTGGTTTACACTTCGTGCTCGAACACAACTTCGGTACCCAAACTTTCGAGGATGAGTGGTACACATGGTTTGCATCAACAACTTCGCAATTCATACAATGTCAACCAAGATTCAACTTCTAACTTTGGGGTAGCTACACAAATCGTGTATCCACTTGGTTTACACTTCGTGCTCGAACACAACTTCGGTACCCAAACTTTCGAGGATGAATGGTACACATGGTTTCCATCAACAACTTCGTCATTCATACAAAGTCAACCATGATTCGACTTCTAACTTTGGGATATCTACACAAATCGTGTATCCACTTGATTTACACTTTGTGCTCGAACACAACTTCGGTACCCAAACTTTCGAGGATGAATGGTCCACATGGTTTCAATAAACAACTTCGCCATTCATAGAAAGTCAGCCAAGATTCGATTACTAACATTGTGATAAAAACACAAATCGTGTATTCACTTCTTTTACACTTCGTGCTCGCACACAACTTCGGT
>NW_024427266.1:0-59948 GCF_000231095.2 Oryza brachyantha
ATATATAAGAGAAACAAATAAGGAAGGAAAATAGGAAAAATGCGAATAGGTGTTTTTTTATACTAGAACTCACCAAATCACCTATTGGGAAATGGAACTGTAGTCTCCCGAGGGCACTCTTTCTCGATCTCGAAAACAGACATTAGGTTAGGACCATCAAGCTGTAAGTGCCTTATTGTATTCGTTAATCGTGATTCAGGTGAGGTGTAAAGACGTTAAATCATATTCGTTTTTTATCGCATCGTTTCATGCAGGGTTTCACTTATCGCGGAGGCCCTCCAAACCGCTCATGCGCAAAATAAGACAATAGATTTTAGCTATATAGTAGTTAATTTCATTATTTATAATATTAAATAGCTATTAAAAATAAGACAATATTTTATCTTTTATCATTTATCAGCAAAAGAAAAACAATTCTGGTAATTATAGATAAAACCTTTTATATCTATGTTATTAGTGATTCAAATATTAATACTACAAAATAGACTATGATGAAAGACCATGCATGATAAGAGTTAAAATTCAATTATGGTTGTTGTTGTAAGTTACTCCGTCTGTCCCTAAATGTTTGACGCCATTGACTTTTTTATACACGTTTGGTCAATCATCTTATTCAATTTTTTTAAATATGTAAGCTATAAATAAAATGATATAAAAATATTTAATAATTTTGAATTTTTAAATAAGACGAATGGTTATAAAAATATCAACGGCGTCAAGTATTTAGGAACGGAGGCATAACAAGCAGACGTGGAAAGTTAATTAGCCAAAAAAAAAAGACTTGTGGGTTACATGACACGCGGACACAGTGGAGTAAACGGGAGAGCAATATTTCTTCCAACCTTAAAAAGCTGATTAGACGAGTTTCAAATAAAAAAGGAACTGATTAGACAAGCGGCCAACACACTAGTATGATAATTCAAAAATAAATACATAAATGCAATTAAAATTATGACTAAGCTGCCTCAGATCGCAGCTCAGCTTCATAGGCGATGAAATGGTGTCCAAATGGAGGTGTCCTATAATGTAACCACGTCGAGATGACATGCTCAGTTGCATATCCAGTTGAACGTGAATTTCAATAAACATATGTACAGAAATGAGACACTTTTAACGTAAAATGAATGAAACGCGGTCATTGACTCGTGGGCTCATAGATAATGGGATCTAATTATCGACGAACGCGTCAACGGTTAAGCCAGAAAATCTTAATCCAATAAAATGGAGGTGCATGTCAAGTAGGCAGGATTCTCATTTTTTTTTTACAGGGCAGGATTCTCAAGTTGTGTTTTGATTCCAAGTCAGATGTTTGATCAGATGTCAGAAGGGGTTTTTAGATACAAATAAAACAACAAATTACAGATTCCGCCAAGAAACTGCGTGACGAATTTTTTGAGACTAATTAATTTATTATGAGCACATGTTGGTCACTGTAGCACTTATGGCTAATCATGGTCTAATTAGACTCAAAAGATTCGTCTCACAATTTCTGTCATAACTGTGCAATTAGTTTTTTTACATCTATTTTAATGCTTTATTTATGTGTCCAAAGATTAGATGTGATGTTTTTAGGAAAAGATTTTAGGAACTGAACAGGGCTGGACGCAAACAAAGCAACATCACGCATTGGTGTTTCAGATAGCACCTAGGACGCGAGACAGAAGGGATAGATGCAACCGTATACTATTGTTCGAACGTACAAAGTACCCCAACGATGTACTGCTTATTAACTAATTTTGGAGAATCATGTGGACTCTTGCTTTAATTAATCAGCAGGTAATCAATAAACAAGGCAGCCACTTGCATATATAGAGTGAGAAATTTCACTGAAATTATGAGATTGGTTATGGCCATGTCGGTCTATGATTAAGTGTGTGCTTAACATGAGAGCTGATTTTAAATTTTAGAATTTGGTTTTGGATTAACTTTAGAGTTTGTTTTTGTCAGTTTGGTTGTCCAGCTCTGTTTTTATAGTTGCTAAATAAAAGTACAAACAAAAAGATCTATGGCTGCTTTAGTCTCGTTTTCTTGTCACCAGGAGGAATAGAGGAATTAGAGAACTGATTGGCGCAGAGCCATAAATTGTCACGTTAAAATTTAGGTATGCCACAATTGTTTAGGTAGTTCTTTGGATGGTTGCTACAACTATGACAAGTCATACTTCATTAACTAATTGGTCAATGCAGCCTACACTTTAGTTTTACTTTAAATCATGAGACTACTCAAGTCTCAAACATGGAATATTGGAGTAGGTTGTAGTTTTGTCATCCAGGATTTGAACTCAAGACCTTTGTCTTTGATACTATGTTAAGTTGCATGCATCGATCAATATAAAAGCATAAAAATACGGGCAGTTCACTTTATACACTCCAACGTATCCTAGTTAAGATGTGATTAATTGTCACGCAGTTGGTTATAAAAAACAGTGTACATACTAGTGCCGCACAAGATTTTCAAGATTTTTAATATAATAACTTTTATACCAAATATACCGTTTAGAAACTCAAAAAACGTACATCTATAATCGATAAACGACAATTAGAAAATATCGTTGCTACTACACAACATGCTCATTCGGACGATCGAGCAGCTAGCTATGGTCCAAGTTTGTGGGCTGATATCATATTGCAATTGATAATAGACACAAATGGATGGGATGTTATTGATGTTAAATTGGGAGTTCATTGCCTGGGAATCTGTAACAGTGCCAATGCCTTCTTTGAGCAAGTTCAATAGTATAGCAAATTACTAGCTCTAATTTATCTATAGTCAATCTAATTGTCAATTAATACAATAGTTATCTACAAAACATCAATTCATGGTCCCACATGTCATACACATATTTTGTCTTGGAGTCCACGTACAGCTAGCTATAAATTAGTAGCTCACATCTCTTCTCTCTCTACTCTTATCTCTCTAAATTATGCTTATAGTATGCTATTGTACCTGCTCTTAATCGTACTCCATTATTCTGGACATGACAGTGTTACATACAATTAAGCATGTGCCGGCACAGCATGATATTGCCGCCATTTGTCAACCGATCATGTGGAAAAACATGCAGGCATTGGTCGTGAAAAACCAGCGAATAGCCATCGCCATTTTGAAATGCACGAATTTTGGGCCAATAGGGATCAATATGGACCTTTGCAATAAACCTCGTGTGTTAAATCTGTAGCCCTATATTAAGTGAATCTAGACGCACACACTGACCATATACACCAATCAGTTGATGAATCTAGATAAAATCATAAATTCTTAAAATATGGAATGGAGTAAGTACTAGTTTAAATCTACGATGTTGTCAGCGTTTTGTCAAATTTTTTGCATTTCTATGAATTTAATCCTCAACACACCTGCTTTCTAGTATTAATCAAGTAAAAGTTTGTACGTCAGTTTGACAGTTGCTATGCTATATATGCTTTTGAGGTCCTGTTATTTATTAGGTCAGTAACCGGTATGAAAAACATAGCAGTAAATTAATATATTATTAATTAATTATTAGATATAAAAAATCAAAATTGATTTTAAAGAATTTTTATAAAAATTTTTAGTAAAAAAAATATACTTATTTTGTGTGCACGAAAAACAAGAGAATTTAGGTTACGAACGGCATGAATAGCCTTTAATATTAATATATAAAAAATACATATGCTACTCTAGAAATGTGTGGTATGCTCGAACACAGGAACACCTATCAAATTAGCCTTTAAAAAACTACAGGTAATCTCCTATCAGATCTCCCAAAAGAGAGAAAGGTCATGGCACTCTAATGAATAATGCCCACATTCTTCACCTAAAAGTTGCACCATGATTAATGATTATTAGTAGATCAGTGCTCATGGTTATTCCTTCATGTCCATCATATATCGTTGTGGCTCATCAAGGTGGACTAATCAACAAATTAACACCCATGCCTAATTGTCTAGGGCAATATGGGGTGTCTCACATGGATATATCTGGCACTATCTGCACTGCCACTTTACACTCCAGCTGATGACAGGGTTAGTACATGTTCAGCTGCCGTCGCTGTTTCGTTGCAAAGTTTACACTCCAATATCGTAGTGGTGGGGCCTCTCTCGTTAGCCGCCTCTTCACGCAGCGCGGATCATCGTTATTCGCCATTGAAAATTTATCGGTTCTCTTATTTGTCTCCCATGCATTGTCTAATACTACTTTCATATTTTTTATATGATACCATTAAAGTTTGGTCTATATTTGACCACTTAACTAAATAAACCAAATTTTAACACAAAACTAGTTCACCCGCGGTACCATCAGCGCCTATCTGTAGCCTCCGGTCTTTAATAGATAACGATAGCGATGACCATTTTGTTTTTGCCACAAAAGGCAAAAAGATGAGCAAATCATAAACATAGCCCTACTAGGGAAAAGATGAGCTCCCAATTATATATAACTAATACACAGATTTATGAAGTGCTTATTGCACCAAAAAAAACTTTTACAATAGTTTCCTATATATGAATGGTAGATATGAATGGTAGGTGACTAAATAAAATTGATGTTCCGTTTAATTTCCTAGAGTGATTTGGGTATTACACTAATTTTAAATTTATACATTTTACATTGGCGTAGAAAAGAATTTCATTTGTTTTTATATTAGTATAGATAGTTTTGTCAAAGTACTTGTTTGTTTCATGATATTTACTCTCTTAATCTCAGCTTTACATACGGGGAAATGATAACACGTGTTCAGTAACTATGGCGTCAAAAACAAACGCTATCAAAAAAACTGCCCTGTAACCACTTACATTCAATTTCGGCATGACAGCTAGCTTAAAAGTTTAATTATTTACACCACCGAGTTTAGCATAAGCTACAAGATCTGTGAAAAATATTCCCAATAGCGTATAATTCTAATTCATCTCAAAGTTGTTAATTTACAAACAACTTTCACCCGCATCTTGTAAAAAGACTCTCAGTAGAGTATAATTCTAACCCATCAACAAGGTTGACCAAACAACTTTCACCCGCATCTTGTAAATACCACAGCTAATCTCGTCCTCATTAGAGCCTCTAGTGAATGGGGTGAACTTCAAACTGCGACTGACGACATGATTCTGATGAATATTATGGGCATGGATATTCAATATCAACATCTCTTTTCTGGACACTGCTACGACACGTCGCAGCAGCTGCACGACTCTGTCATCACCAACTGCGTTTGCAGAACCGACATCACTGTCATACAGTACAATATCATTCGGAACATCTGTTGTGCAAGCCGTAATTTTCCCATGAAAAACTTCAGAATCTGACAGAATCTTGATCTCAACAGTGCCCTCCAGTGCTTCCTTAACACAAGCAGTTACAAGTTCCACCTCACTGAGCCTACTCTCCAAGGTTTCAGTCACAATCTTAAACCGACGAGTGTAGACTTTCATTTCAAGCAATCCTTTACTAAATTCCTTGTCATTGCACTCTTCATTCTCCTTAATCTTCAAATTTATCTCAAAAAATATTTCACCATAAAAAACAATTCCTCTAGTTGGTCCTGTGAGAATTATATCTTCATTCTACAAGAAAAATTACACAAGACGTTAGCCATATGTCACACTAATGATATATATAAAATAAATGATAATTATCCATAGAATATAATAGTATTGTTATTATTTATTAACCACCTTAAACCTGCACGCAGATTCATATTAAATTGATTTGCTAGCAACCTAGGCAAGAATTTGGACTGAGCTCATCAAAATTCACACAATCATTTAATTGCAATAATTGTATATGATGACATGATCAATCAAATTAAAATATAATAACATGACTTAATATTTGAATACATAAAAAAAGTAGGTATTTGTGTTTTGTTTGAAACTAGTCCAAGTCATGCATATAGACAACTCAAATGTAGCTAGGTTTAGTATGCCTTTAACTGTACATAACTGTAAAGAAATTAGTTCGATGTATTATGTGAAATAGGAGAGATTAATAGTGTGAAGAGATACTCTTTAAAATACCTCTGACTGGATAACTTGGCAATTGTTCCTATTGCGCCGGAAGATGGTGATGCAGTTAAAATCTAATCCATCTCTGACTATCACAGTCCCATATAGATTGATAGGGTAGCCAACATCTGATGATTTTACTTTCAGAGATATTACATTTAACGAGCTAGTCAAAATGTGATCCTCTGGGATAATTGCGTCTGTAAAACGCATTGGACCATATTGCGCTGACAAAATTGAAAATGGAGTTAGTTTGCAACAGGGAAGAATAGTGTGTTAACAAAAGTATACGTTTGATAATGTCTCTAGAGGACAAAAGTTTTCATAAGGTAAACAGGGTTGTCCCTATCTTTTGAGCTGTTACGGAAATACAATTATGAAAATTATTTTAGTTGTTTCAGAAACAAAATTATTGCAGTTGAGAAAGTATCTGGCTACTTTTTAATCTTATATATACTTCAGAAAATCCAACCATACACCTGTCCATTTGCTAAATAAGATCTATGAGGTCAGAGAGAGTATATGTTCATTAGCATACTGCATGGGATATTTTACAACTAGGGAGAAACTGAACTAAATCCATCGCAATATCTGCTCATCTTAGCAAAACCTAAACAGTATGAGCTGTCTAATTCTTCATATAACAGCTTACCTGTGTTTGGCTTGGACCTGCCCGAAATGAGAAAATTGATCATTTGCATCTCATCCACAGGAGGCAAACTACAATTTATCTGCTTGGTACCCCCCCCCCCCAATGGCCCCATCATCCCTGACATCGCATGATCTCCCTCCTCATCCACCACCCTGGCTCAAGGACACTAACATTTCAGGCCCCCACACCTAAATGTCACTCACCGTCGGTG
Source organism: Oryza brachyantha (assembly GCF_000231095.2). Taxonomy (NCBI): domain Eukaryota; kingdom Viridiplantae; phylum Streptophyta; class Magnoliopsida; order Poales; family Poaceae; genus Oryza; species Oryza brachyantha. The sequence goes on from NW_024427266.1 coordinate 6,842, forward strand.
TCTAGCCCGTCCAGTGCAAGGTCTCCAAAGAGATATAATTTACTGCCAATTTGCATTTTGCAATCACTGGAAAAACAAGACCCTAGCTGCTGGTGGTACTAGCACTGACTATCTATGCCAAAAGTGACAAACAGTCCTTTTGGGCAGTGTGGCAAGTTATCAATTGCAAGATAAGGAGTGGCGAATGATCAAGAGCCACTGTGAAGAGTGGCACATGATCAAATTTCTCCAGTCAGTGAGGATCCCATCTAGTGAATTTTAAGGTAGTTTGCTCCACTAAAAACATCTCCCAAATAGATACATGATAAGATATGAATCGGATATCTTTGATAGAAGGTGAGCAAATCATTTTTTCTGTGCTTATTGCATTGTTTCCTGTTCATGTGCCTGAAACTATTGGCCTGCCTTCACTCCACGTGTTTGATTGGATTATCAAAATCATGTGCATAGTGGGTGTGCGTTGATTTATGGAATATTGCTAGAGATGAGCGTAATCTTGCAGTGTGCTAGAAAAAAAATTGCAGTGTATTGATAACAACAATATGATAGACTGGAGTAATAGATTGTTGATGTGGCCATGACACATACTCTCCTTGTCAAGGTCGAAGATGGTGAGGTTTCGGAAGCAGGCGCACGTGTAGTAGCTGATCCCTGTCTTGGGGTCATGCTCCCAATACTGGGAAGCCAGAGCACTACTCCTCGCCCACCTCTCCTTCATCTTCGGCGTGTCCCGATAACTCGTCGGCCTCGGCCACCGGGGCTTCAAGCTCTGCTCCCGTCGCTTCTGTTTCGCTGCTTCCGCCGCCGCCTCCTCGTCGTCCTCCTCCACAAACAATGGCAAATCGAAGACATCCTCCACGGTGGTTCTTCAAAACCTAATCCATATGTATATATATTAATAAAATTCATATGTATTTATACTAATAAAATTGAAACATATCGGAAAGTCGACGGATGGGAACGAAAAGGCTGGAGAAAGGAATTATTTATATCAAAATAGCAGCAATAGTCTCCCACCTCTTCCTCCTACACCGCCGCCACCGAGCTTGTGGTTGGGGTTAGGGAGCTCGTGGTTGGGGTTAGGGACTTAGGGCCTGTTTGGGGGAGCTGGAAATTCTGAGAAGCTAGCCGGAGATTCTGGAAACTTGAGATTCTAAAAAGTTGAGAGGGCTCTGTTTGGGGGAGCTTCTGAGAATTTGTTGGCTAGTGTCCTGAGAGGCTGAATTGTCTGAAATACCCTGAAGTAGATGGGGATTCTGCTTATTTCTACATTGGTTGGTTTAACTACATCAATGTACATAAATGTTTTTATACAATTTTTAAAAAAATGTAAATTGTCATAAAGGTAGTCAAGAAAATTATAATTTCCTTTTTGAAGGCAATAAGAAAGTTAAATTACTTATGTAATAGGTTCCGTGAATATTACTTTGCCACCGCGATGTGTTCATAAATAAAGCACATACAAAATATTGCACTTTGTTGTGTTCATCAAGCACATAGCAAAATACTACTTCGCCAATACCATATGTACACCAAGCACATAACAAAGAACAACCTAAACCACTTTCATATTTCTATATATTGCGTCCTCTGTCCGCCATCAAAGCATTTGCAATAAAATCTCGAAAGACGCACATATCACCATCATTGGATGTGGTGCTGACATAATTGTCTTCTTCTTCAGGTGTATTGATAGGTGGCATATACTCTTCATCATTGTCACATCTCTCAAAAAGAACATCAGCCAAAGCACTATCACGGATGAAATTACGAAGGGCTATGCAAGCAATTATAATCAACTTTTGCTTCTCCACAGGGTAGCTAGGCATGTGCAACAGAATTCGCTATTTCATCTTCAACACTCCAAATGCACGTTCAATCACATTACGAGGAGAGGAGTGAGCATGATTGAATACCAAACTATTGGAATGTATATGTACAATAGGTGTATTGTTTGTGCTAGGTGAACATGGATTTTCAGCATAACTAGCATAAAAAGAACCCTATACCTGAACAAGTTCCATTTGAATCATCAAAATAACTAGCAGCAATTTGAGTAACCAAACCAGTTCACCACACATAAAAAATTTCAGATCCGAGCTAAGTGCAAAATAACACTAAAATAGATAAAAGGGGAAGAAGGAAAAAGGAACTCACCCTGTCCAGGTGTAGCACCGGAGGTGGAGGGGGCGAGAGAGGGAGTCACTGAACTCCGGCGAGGGGGACAGGCCCTAACAGCCGGCTAGAGGAGGAGGCCGCTCGTCGAAACTGAAGGAGGACGCCGCGCTCCGACAGAGGAAGGCTCGCCGCGCCCGCGGATCCTGCGCTGGAGAGGTGGCGTCCCGAACTGGGGAAAGAGGAGGCTGCCTGCCCCCGGCAACAGGAGAAGGCCGCCCGTCGCTAGTGGAAGAGACGCCGAGCTCCCTACTCCGGCGAGAGGGCGTGGGGAGGAGCAGGACGCCGTCGTCCAGATCCACGGACGAGAGGCCCTTAGGGCTAGGGTTACTCCGGACTTATAAAAGAGAGAGAGAGACGGATGAGGTTGGGGTTCGTAAGTTGAAACCATAACGATATCTGGGCTCGCTAAGGCCCACGGGATTGGAGAAAATAGAAAGAAAAAAAAAGGTAGGGAAATATTTGGGATTCGGAATATATATAAGAGAAACAAAATAAGGAAGGAAAATAGGAAAAAATGCGAATAGGTGTTTTTTATACTAGAACTCACCAAATCACCTATTGGGAAATGGAACTTGTAGTCTCCCGAGGGCACTCTTTCGATCTCGAACAAACATTAGGTTAGGACCATCAAGCTGTAAGTGCCTTATTGTATTCGTTAATCGTGATTCAGGTGAGGTGTAAAGACGTTTCATCATATTCGTTTTTTATCGCATCGTTTCATGCAGGGTTTCACTTATCGCGGAGGCCCCCCAAACCGCTCATGCGCAAAATAAGACAATAGATTTTAGCTATATAGTAGTTAATTTCATTATTTATAATATTAAATAGCTATTAAAAATAAGACAATATTTTATCTTTTATCATTTATCAGCAAAAGAAAACAATTGTGGTAATTATAGATAAAACCTTTTATATCTATGTTATTAGTGATTCAAATATTAATACTACAAAATAGACTAGGATGAAAGACCATGCATGATAAGAGTTAAAATTCAATTATGGTTGTTGTTGTAAGTTACTCCGTCTGTCCCTAAATGTTTGACGCCATTGACTTTTTTATACACGTTTGGTCAATCATCTTATTCAATTTTTTTAAATATGTAAGCTATAAATAAAATGATATAAAAATATTTAATAATTTTGAATTTTTAAATAAGACGAATGGTTATAAAAATATCAACAGCGTCAAGTATTTAGGAACGGAGGCATAACAAGCAGACGTGGAAAGTTAATTAGCCAAAAAAAAAAGACTTGTGGGTTACATGACACGCGGACACAGTGGAGTAAACGGGAGAGCAATATTTCTTCCAACCTTAAGAAGCTGATTAGACGAGTTTCAAATAAAAAAGGAACTGATTAGACAAGCGGCCAACACACTAGTATGATAATTCAAAAATAAATACATAAATGCAATTAAAATTATGACTAAGCTGCCTCAGATCGCAGCTCAGCTTCATAGGCGATGAAATGGTGTCCCAATGGAGGTGTCCTATAATGTAACCACGTCGAGATGACATGCTCAGTTGCATATCCAGTTGAACGTGAATTTCAATAAACATATGTACAGAAATGAGACACTTTTAACGTAAAATGAATGAAACGCGGTCATTGACTCGTGGGCTCATAGATAATGGGATCTAATTATCGACGAACGCGTCAACGGTTAAGCCAGAAAATCTTAATCCAATAAAATGGAGGTGCATGTCAAGTAGGCAGGATTCTCAATTTTTTTTTTACAGGGCAGGATTCTCAAGTTGTGTTTAGATTCCAAGTCAGATGTTTGATCAGATGTCAGAAGGGGTTTTTAGACACAAATAAAACAACAAATTACAGATTCCGCCAAGAAACTGCGTGACGAATTTTTTGAGACTAATTAATTTATTATGAGCACATGTTGGTCACTGTAGCACTTATGGCTAATCATGGTCTAATTAGACTCAAAAGATTCGTCTCACAATTTCTGTCATAACTGTGCAATTAGTTTTTTTACATCTATGTTTAATGCTTTATTTATATGTCCAAAGATTAGATGTGATGTTTTTAGGAAAAGATTTTAGGAACTGAACAGGGCTGGACGCAAACAAAGCAACATCACGCATTGGTGTTTCAGATAGCACCTAGGACGCGAGACAGAAGGGATAGATGCAACCGTATACTATTGTTCGACCGTACAAAGTACCCCAACGATGTACTGCTTATTAACTAATTTTGGAGAATCATGTGGACTCTTGCTTTAATTAATCAGCAGGTAATCAATAAACAAGGCAGCCACTTGCATATATAGAGTGAGAAATTTCACTGAAATTATGAGATTGGTTATGGCCATGTCGGTCTATGATTAAGTGTGTGCTTAACATGAGAGCTGATTTTAAATTTTAGAATTTGGTTTTGGATTAACTTTAGAGTTTGTTTTTGTCAGTTTGGTTGTCCAGCTCTGTTTTTATAGTTGCTAAATAAAAGTACAAACAAAAAGATCTATGGCTGCTTTAGTCTCGTTTTCTTGTCACCAGGAGGAATAGAGGAATTAGAGAACTGATTGGCGCAGAGCCATAAATTGTCACGTTAAAATTTAGGTATGCCACAATTGTTTAGGTAGTTCTTTGGATGGTTGCTACAACTATGACAAGTCATACTTCATTAACTAATTGGTCAATGCAGCCTACACTTTAGTTTTACTTTAAATCATGAGACTACTCAAGTCTCAAACGTGGAATATTGGAGTAGGTTGTAGTTTTGTCATCCAGGATTTGAACTCAAGACCTTTGTCTTTGATACTATGTTAAGTTGCATGCATCGATCAATATAAAAGCATAAAAATATGGGCAGTTCACTTTATACACTCCAACGTATCCTAGTTAAGATGTGATTAATTGTCACGTAGTTGGTTATAAAAAACAGTGTACATACTAGTGCCGCACAAGATTTTCAAGATTTTTAATATAAAAACTTTTATACCAAATATACCGTTTAGAAACTCAAAAAACGTACATCTATAATCGATAAACGACAATTAGAAAATATCGTTGCTACTACACAACATGCTCATTCGGACGATCGAGCAGCTAGCTATGGTCCAAGTTTGTGGGCTGATATCATATTGCAATTGATAATAGACACAAACGGATGGGATGTTATTGATGTTAAATTGGGAGTTCATTGCCTGGGAATCTGTAACAGTGCCAATGCCTTCTTTGAGCAAGTTCAATAGTATAGCAAATTACTAGCTCTAATTTATCTATAGTCAATCTAATTGTCAACTAATACAATAGTTACCTAGAAAACATCAATACATGGTCCCACATATCATACACATATTTTGTCTTGGAGTCCACGTACAGCTAGCTATAAATTACTAGCTCACATCTCTTCTCTCTCTACTCTTATCTCTTTAAATTATGCTTATAGTATGCTATTGTACCTGCTCTTAATCGTACTCCATTATTCTGGACATGACAGTGTTACATACAATTAAGCATGTGCCGGCACAGCATGATATTGCCGCCATTTGTCAACCGATCATGTGGAAAAACATGCAGGCATTGGTCGTGAAAAACCAGCGAATAGCCATCGACATTTTGAAATGCACGAATTTTGGGCCAATAGGGATCAATATGGACCTTTGCAATAAACCTCGTGTGTTAAATCTGTAGCCCTATATTAAGTGAATCTAGACGCACACACTGACCATATACACCAATCAGTTGATGAATCTAGATAAAATCATAAATTCTTAAAATATGGAATGGAGTAAGTACTATTTTAAATCTACGATGTTGTCAGCGTTTTGTCAAATTTTTTGCATTTCTATGAATTTAATCCTCAACACACCTGCTTTCTAGTATTAATCAAGTAAAAGTTTGTACGTCAGTTTGACAGTTGCTATGCTATATATGCTTTTGAGGTCCTGTTATTTATTAGGTCAGTAACCGGCACGAAAAACATAGCAGTAAATTAATATATCATTAATTAATTATTAGATATAAAAAATCAAAATTGATTTTAAAGAATTTTTATAAAAATTTTTAGTAAAAAAAATATACTTATTTTGTGTGCACGAAAAACAAGAGAATTTAGGTTACGAACGGCATGAATAGCCTTTAATATTAATATATAAAAAATACATATGCTACTCTAGAAATGTGTGGTATGCTCGAACACAGGAACACCTATCAAATTAGCCTTTAAAAAACTACAGGTAATCTCCTATCAGATCTCCCAAAAGAGAGAAAGGTCATGGCACTCTAATGAATAATGCCCACGTTCTTCACCTAAAAGTTGCACCATGATTAATGATTATTAGTAGATCAGTGCTCATGGTTATTCCTTCATGTCCATCATATATCGTTGTGGCTCATCAAGGTGGATTAATCAACAAATTAACACCCATGCCTAATTGTCTAGGGCAATATGGGGTGTCTCATATGGATATATCTGGCACTATCTGCACTGCCACTTTACACTCCAGCTGATGACAGGGTTAGTACATGTTCAGCTGCAGTCGCTGTTTCGTTGCAAAGTTTACACTCCAATATCGTAGTGGTGGGGCCTCTCTCGTTAGCCGCCTCTTCACGCAGCGCGGATCATCGTTATTCGCCATTGAAAATTTATCGGTTCTCTTATTTGTCTCCCATGCATTGTCTAATACTACTTTCATATTTTTTATATGATACCATTAAAGTTTGGTCTATATTTGACCACTTAACTAAATAAACCAAATTTTAACACAAAACTAGTTCACCCGCGGTACCATCAGCGCCTATCTGTAGCCTCCGGTCTTTAATAGATAACGATAGCGATGACCATTTTTCACATGTAGACAATTACATTATTATTTATTTTCTTGTTTATGAACAAATGTACTTTAAGTATAAATTATTATATATTTGCATTAAATTTTAAATAAGATAAACGATCAAGCATATACTTAAAATTTAGTTAATGGTGCCATCTATTAGAATTGAAGGGGTATCTTTCACTAGGTTTTTAACTCTAGCCACAATTTTCCGTATAAATGTTCTAATGTTATGTGTTTTGTCTAAAACAATGATTATTGTAGTAAAATGTGTAGTACTAAACTTCTCTAGAATCTTAGTCCTCGTTTTTGACGCTTATAAGCCAAAATTTAAATTTTATAACTTAAATTTTGATTTAACTTTTGGGGAGTTTTCACCGTAATTTCTCTTTTAAGTCGTTACCTGAAAAGGTTTACCTAAAATCATTTTTAGTCATTACTAAATTGCTTTACTTATGTTTAATTTCAGCAAAAAGCAATGAAGCTGTCACAAGAAATTCAACTGGACTCTTCGGAGGCCCGGTGAAAAAGATATTTTTCACGTCAATCTTCATCAGTAACGATCGGGCCGGCGCGTGGCCTGCAGGCTAGAATTGGGCTGCATTTCAGACTTTCCTTCTACAAGGGGAGCTAGATTGGGCTGCTTTGTTTTGACTGTCTAAAACATAAATCCCAACTCGATTGATCTATCCATACAAAAGTCCAGAATCCACACCAGGATGTCAGCACCCTGTTCATCCCAAAACAGAAGCATCCTGCTCGCAGCAGGATGAAAATGATCGGAAATGGTACAGCGTTTTTTATGTTTATAAATTTAAATGTTTGTTTTCGCTGAAATTAAGTATACAATTATGGGTACAACTCTTTATACATGATCTTATTGAGTATTTTGTTATGATTTGATTTATTACTATAGGAACTTTAAGCAAAATATTTCAAGAAACTCCGGATTTATGTCAAATAGTCATTCTCACATTGCATGATGATAAAAAAAACATAGCTATTAATGATAGATTGACCATTTATATATATGTGTGTAAACTTTCTATGCAGAAACTGTATATAGGTTACGTGTAATGAAGGTCCAATGAAATCAGATTGATCTATGTAATGTAAGCATGCACATGCACGTGCAAGAGAAAAACACAGTCGGTTTTGTGGATTTTGCGCGTGTAGTGCAGGGCCACTGTGGCTTGGTGCTACAATGGCCGTGCACTCCAATCAACTTTTGCTATCGAATTCAAATCAGCTAGTTGTGGCGGAGTTCATCGGGAATAGCCAAAATAGAACCAGGGTTGAGAAAATTTTGAATAACAGATGAAACAGTAGTATTTTGAGATGGAGGGTGGTACCGTGGTAGTATATAGCACCATCAAGAATTCAAGATGACTTACGCTTAGGGGAAAACCATATCTTCAGTTTCAAAGGACGAGGGCCAAAATGCCAAAAAGAAGGGTGAAATCACAATTGTATTCCAAAGCAGGGTTAAGAACACAATTATCCCTATCATAGAGAGTAGTTAAGGAGAGATATCAGATTTTCCAAGCACATTTAAGTTTAACAATCCAGAGCAACACAATAATGTAAATGTCCAGTAAATGTTCTTAATTTCTACATATAAATGCATGGTTTTCGTTAATTAATTGTACTATGTATCAACATGCATGCATGCATCAACACGCACGGACACTTATGTTCAGTTATATACCTACCTTTTCTCAACAAGCAAGATAGTTCTTCATACCTACGTATATAGCTAGAGAGCGTATGCAAAGCAACGACGTAATAGTTGGCTTATCTTGCAGAATGCACAAACAGCACCAACATAATATGTATTATGTATGCATGTACGTCGCAAATGGCAATACTAGCCTGCAACAAGATCTTTGGTGCGTACTGAAATGGATAATCTCTAGGAGTATTTTGTCTCAAAAAAGAGGTAGCGATAGACGTGTCAATATGTACAGTTTCCTTCGAGTAAAAGACAACAGGTATATCAAATGGGCAAAACAACACCAATCGCAGCAAGCAACTCGTCGAACGTGTGTATGTCTAGATTAGGCATCACCTCGAAAGCTTGTCTTCCTTCTCTAAGAGCCTTGCAGCAACTACTCCACCGCTGAACGAGAACTGTGTGCTCCTTCCTGACTTTACTCTTATCATTCACTGACCTACCTATCAGGTATACAGCCTACTTCTTCATAAGAGGGAACCTGAGCACCTCTGAAAATACAGCGCAGGACATAAATAGCATCTTCTGTAGGTCGGGTATTTTGACTCTTCCAACTTGCTGAACAGAATCATATAGGCTCAATGTCTTGTATATGCGGATTGGAGTTTCTTTGCTAATTTTCAGTTCAGATATATCGGCTGACATACCTCTAACACCATAGTTGGACTCAAAGGGAATGTTCTTCACCTTGTAATACTTCTTTCGCTCATTGCTTGCATAGTCTGGAACAATCTTAGGATCGAGGTCCGGGAATTTGTGCCACATCCCGTGTGACTTAAAAGCAACCAGATACAGATTGTGGTAATCAAAAAGGATGCGGACACGGCCATTAGCATGATTCAAGGCTAAATCACTTCCAGTTTTAGGAAATAGCACGATCTCATAATAGCCTTGCATGCACACAGGCTTTCCCTCAACGGTTTCCATTGCTCTAGTTGTGATTCGAGAGATGATGCTGTTAATCAGAGAGGAATAGGTGTTTTTTATACTAGAACTCACCAAATCACCTATTGGGAAATGGAACTTGTCCGTCGCCATCCACTCCTCTCTTGATATATAATCCAGTTTCTGCTATGGCCCCCAATAGCATATCCTCTCAATCGATCGATCTTCAATTAGCCTGCATCATCACCACATCAATATAATGAATAGACGGATCATATCAAATATCACCATCATCATCGACTAAACTGTACTGCATCACTGTCATGCATGCATGGCACATCTAGAATATATATTAAATTATAATGGTATATTTACAAATAGATGAACTGTAATGGTATATTTCAAAACCTTAAAAATTGTAATGACATGGATCCAATTAACCCTAAATTGTAATGGCATATCTATAAATATATGAATTGTAATGGTATATTTTAAAACCGTAAAAAATATAATAGCATGGACTATCCAATTAACCATATTGAAGGGTTAATTGGGTCAGGTCATCGTCATCAGACGACGACAAGGAGATCAGTATATCAAAATGTATGTACGATGATCAATCAAATGATAAACATTACAATGAAGCATGCATATGGATTATTACTTAGGTGTTAACCCCCCTACCCAGCGACCAGCGAGCTTGGCACGGCGCGGCCATGCCACACCTCGAAGCACACATCCTCGACGGCGCGAAGATGCGGTCGGCGCCGGCGCACGCCGCGTCGTTGCTGCCGTCGACGTCTGGTCACTGGAGGCGTAGGTCGCAGGCGTGACGATAGCCCATGGTGCGAGCAGCAAGGGGCTAGCGCGTGGTCGGCGCGGACGCACGGACACACGGAGGCGGTGCGGCCGCTCAGGGGAAGGCCGTCCGCCGCCGGCAGCTGCGCACCAAAGTCTCAGGCGGCATGCCACACCTCGAAGCACGCATCCTCGACGGCGCGAAGATGCGGTCGGATCCGGCGCACGCCGCGTCGTTGCTGCCGTCGACGCCCGGTCACTGGAGGCGTAGGTCGCAGCCGTGACGGTAGGCCATGGCGCGAGCAGCAAGGGGCTAGGGCGTGGTCCGCGCGGACGCACGGACACGCGGAGAAGTTGCGGCCGCGCAGGGGAAGGCCGTCCGCGCCGGCAACAGCGCACCAAAGTCTCAGGCGGATGCCACACCTCATGCACGCTTCCTCGACTGCGCGAAGATGTGGTCGGCGACGGCGCACGCCGTGTATGCATGCACGATGCTGCCGGCTGTGGATCTGGCCGGACGAACGGGAAGATCGAATAGCTAGCAGGTAAGTAACCCTAGCGAGCGGTACGGTGTGGAGAGCACCGTGAAGGTAAGCTAGGGCTCTGGCCTACCTGGATCTAATTAAGCTGCGGAACAAACCTCGATCGATTTCGCGAAATGGAAGCAACCAGCCAGAACAAGAGGAAAAAAATGGTGCGAAAAAATAAAGAGAGAGAGAGAAGTACCGGAGGCGGAGGAGGAGAGGAGGAGACGGCGGCGTGCCATGGCCATGCCGCACGCACGCACTGCGAGTGTTTGTTTAATTGTTTATGTGCTCTACCCCTACCCAAGCAACGAATAGCAGTAGGCTGTCCGTGAGCGTGCTTGCTCAGTTAGTTGGACCGGGCCTTCCCAGAACAACCTTCCTTTTGTTTCGGCCCATTTCGGGTTAACACTTTATTATTTATATTTATAAAGTATTTACTTACTTCCTCAGAACTGTAATCTACGCACTCGCTAACTGCTGCTCCCTCCGTTTCATAATATTAGATGTTTGACTTTTTGCTTCCCATGTTTGATCATTTGTCTCATTCAAAAAAATTATGAAATATTATTTATTTTGCTTGTGACTTACTTTATTATCAAAATAAATTTAAGCACGATTTGTTTTTTTTTTATATTTGTACTAAATTTTTAAATAAGACGAATGGTCAAACGTTGCAACTAAAAAAATCAAACATCTTACATTATGAAACGGAGGTAGTAATGTTTAGGTCTGGTATTGTTCTTTCTAAAAAAATTATGTTTAACTTAAAATACATTTAAAAAATAAGTTCAATATTAAATATGCTTTTGAGTAACTTAACCATCAACATAAATGAAAATTCATTTTCATGAAATTACAAGTACTGCATTGTGGAAGAGTAAAAATAAGTAACTATGTGAATAAAAATTCACAGGTAAACACAGCACTTTTTTTTTCTAATACAAGTAAATTCACATCATACAGTTACTAACTAGTTTTCATGTTATTACAAGCAGCTACAGTACTAGAGTACCTCTAAAAAATTGATAGAAATTCTAGTAATTTTTCATAATAACTACGTCCCTAGAGAAGTAAAGAACAAGAATAAATCTAAATAATTTGATGGACATAGTAAATCCAAAGTCAAACATATACTAAAAAAGTTAATAATGTCATTTATTAAATACGAAGGGAGTACTTCTCGACGAGCTCATCTTTTGGTTTTGCTTATACTTATAAGCTAAAATTTAAATATTTAATCTTAAATTTAGAGTTGATTTTAGAGTTTTTTTATTTTAGTTTATTTTTCAGTCTTTGCTTTTAGGTCATAAGAACACATGTCTATAAAAGTTTTAATCATAAATCAATTATCATATCTAAATACGTCATGTTGTTTTTGCCACAAAAGGCAAAAAGATGAGCAAATCATAAACATAGCCCTACTAGGGAAAGATGAGCTCCCAAATATATATAACTAATACACAGATTTATGAAGTGCTTATTGCACCAAAAAAAACTTTTACAATAGTTTCCTATATATGAATGGTAGATATGAATGGTAGGTGACTAAATAAAATTGATGTTCCGTTTAATTTCCTAGAGTGATTTGGGTCATTTAGTTATTACACTAATTTTAAATTTATACATTTTACATTGGCGTAGAAAAGAATTTCATTTGTTTTTATATTAGTATAGATAGTTTTGTCAAAGTACTTGTTTGTTTCATGATATTTACTCTCTTAATCTCAGCTTTACATACGGGGAAATGATAACACGTGTTCAGTAACTATGGCGTCAAAAACAAACGCTATCAAAAAAACTGCCCTGTAACCACTTACATTCAATTTCGGCATGACAGCTAGCTTAAAAGTTTAATTATTTACACCACCGAGTTTAGCATAAGCTACAAGATCTGTGAAAAATATTCCCAATAGCGTATAATTCTAATTCATCTCAAAGTTGTTAATTTACAAACAACTTTCACCCGCATCTTGTAAAAAGACTCTCAGTAGAGTATAATTCTAACCCATCAACAAGGTTGACCAAACAACTTTCACCCGCATCTTGTAAATACCACAGCTAATCTCGTCCTCATTAGAGCCTCTAGTGAATGGGGTGAACTTCAAACTGCGACTGACGACATGATTCTGATGAATATTATGGGCATGGATATTCAATATCAACATCTCTTTTCTGGACACTGCTACGACACGTCGCAGCAGCTGCACGACTCTGTCATCACCAACTGCGTTTGGAGAACCGACATCACTGTCATACAGTACAATATCATTCGGAACATCTGTTGTGCAAGCCGTAATTTTCCCATGAAAAACTTCAGAATCTGACAGAATCTTGATCTCAACAGTGCCCTCCAGTGCTTCCTTAACACAAGCAGTTACAAGTTCCACCTCACTGAGCCTACTCTCCAAGGTTTCAGTCACAATCTTAAACCGACGAGTGTAGACTTTCATTTCAAGCAATCCTTTACTAAATTCCTTGTCATTGCACTCTTCATTCTCCTTAATCTTCAAATTTATCTCAAAAAATATTTCACCATAAAAAACAATTCCTCTAGTTGGTCCTGTGAGAATTATATCTTCATTCTACAAGAAAAATTACACAAGACGTTAGCCATATGTCACACTAATGATATATATAAAATAAATGATAATTATCCATAGAATATAATAGTATTGTTATTATTTATTAACCACCTTAAACCTGTACGCAGATTCATATTAAATTGATTTGCTAGCAACCTAGGCAAGAATTTGGACTGAGCTCATCAAAATTCACACAATCATTTAATTGCAATAATTATATATGATGACATGATCAATCAAATTAAAATATAATGACATGACTTAATATTTGAATACATAAAAAAAAGTAGGTATTTGTGTTTTGTATGAAACTAGTCCAAGTCATGCATATAGACAACTCAAATGTAGCTAGGTTTAGTATGCCTTTAACTGTACATAACTGTAAAGAAATTAGTTCGATGTATTATGTGAAATAGGAGAGATTAATAGTGTGAAGAGATACTCTTTAAAATACCTCTGACTGGATAACTTGGCAATTGTTCCTATTGTGCCGGAAGATGGTGATGCAGTTAAAATCTAATCCATCTCTGACTATCACAGTCCCATATAGATTGATAGGGTAGCCAACATCTGATGATTTTACTTTCAGAGATATTACATTTAACGAGCTAGTCAAAATGTGATCCTCTGGGATAATTGCGTCTGTAAAACGCATTGGACCATATTGCGCTGACAAAATTGAAAATGGAGTTAGTTTGCAACAGGGAAGAATAGTGTGTTAACAAAAGTATACGTTTGATAATGTCTCTAGAGGACAAAAGTTTTCATAAGGTAAACAGGGTTGTCCCTATCTTTTGAGCTGTTACGGAAATACAATTATGAAAACTATTTTAGTTGTTTCAGAAACAAAATTATTGCAGTTGAGAAAGTATCTGGCTACTTTTCAATCTTATATATACTTCAGAAAATCCAACCACATACCTGTCCATTTGCTAAATAAGATCTATGAGGTCAGAGAGAGTATATGTTCAATAGCATACTGCATGGGATATTTTACAACTAGGGAGAAACTGAACTAAATCCATCGCAATATCTGCTCATCTTAGCAAAACCTAAACAGTATGAGCTGTCTAATTCTTCATATAACAGCTTCCCTGTGTTTGGCTTGGACCTGCCCGAAATGAGAAAATTGATCATTTGCATCTCATCCACAGGAGGCAAACTACAATTTATCTGCTTGGTACCCCCCCCAATGGCCCCATCATCCCTGACATCGCATGATCTCCCTCCTCATCCACCACCCTGGCTCAAGGACACTAACATTTCAGGCCCCCACACCTAAATGTCACTCACCGTCGGTGTCTAGCCCGTCCAGTGCAAGGTCTCCAATGAGATATAATTTACTACCAATTTGCATTTTGCAATCACTGGAAAAACAAGACCCTAGCTGCTGGTGGTACTAGCACTGACTATCTATGCCAAAAGTGACAAACAGTCCTTTTGGGCAGTGTGGCAAGTTATCAATTGCAAGATAAGGAGTGGCGAATGATCAAGAGCCACTGTGAAGAGTGGCACATGATCAAATTTCTCCATTCAGTGAGGATCCCATCTAGTGAATTTTAAGGTAGTTTGCTCCACTAAAAACATCTCCCAAATAGATACATGATAAGATATGAATCGGATATCTTTGTCTAATCTTTGATAGAAGGTGAGCAAATCATTTTTTCTGTGCTTATTGCATTGTTTCCTGTTCATGTGCCTGAAACTATTGGCCTGCCTTCACTCCACGTGTTTGATTGGATTATCAAAATCATGTGCATAGTGGGTGTGCGTTGATTTATGGAATATTGCTAGAGATGAGCGTAATCTTGCAGTGTGCTAGAAAAAAAATTGCAGTGTATTGATAACAACAATATGATAGACTGGAGTAATAATTAGATTGTTGATGTGGCCATGACACATACTCTCCTTGTCAAGGTCGAAGATGGTGAGGTTTCGGAAGCAGGCGTGCGTGTAGTAGCTGATCCCTGTCTTGGGGTCATGCTCCCAATACTGGGAAGCCAGAGCACTACTCCTCGCCCACCTCTCCTTCACCTCCGGCGTGTCCCGATAACTCGTCGGCCTCGGCCGCCGGGGCTTCAAGCTCTGCTCCCATCGCTTCTGTTTCGCTGCTTCCGCCGCCGCCTCCTCGTCGTCCTCCTCCACAAACAATGGCAAATCGAAGACATCCTCCATGGTGGTTCTTCAAAACCTAATCCATATGTATATATATTAATAAAATTCATATGTATTTATACTAATAAAATTGAAACATATCGGAAAGACGACGGATGGGAACGAAAAGGCTGGAGAAAGGAATTATTTATATCAAAATAGTAGCAATAGTCTCCCACCTCTTCCTCCTACACCGCCGCCACCGAGCTTGTGGTTGGGGTTAGGGAGCTCGTGGTTGGGGTTAGGGACTTAGGGCCTGTTTGGGGAGCTGGAAATTCTGAGAAGCTAGCTGGAGATTCTGGAAACTTGAGATTCTAAAAAGTTGAGAGGGCTCTGTTTGGGGGAGCTTCTGAGAATTTGCTGGCTAGTGTCCTGAGAGGCTGAATTGTCTGAAATACCCTGAAGTAGATGGGGATTCTGCTTATTTCTACATTGGTTGGTTTAACTACATCAATGTACATAAATGTTTTTATACAATTTTTAAAAAATTGTAAATTGTCATAAAGGTAGTCAAGAAAATTATAATTTCCTTTTTGAAGGCAATAAGAAAGTTAAATTACTTATGTAATAGGTTCCGTGCATATTACTTTGCCACCGCCATGTGTTCATAAATAAAGCACATACAAAATATTGCACTTTGTTGTGTTCATCAAGCACATAGCAAAATACTACTTCGCCAATACCATATGTACACCAAGCACATAACAAAGAACAACCTAAACCACTTTCATATTTCTATATATTGCGTCCTCTGTCCGCCATCAAAGCATTTGCAATAAAATCTCGAAAGACGCACATATCACCATCATTGGATGTGGTGCTAACATAATTGTCTTCTTCTTCAGGTGTATTGATAGGTGGCATATACTCTTCATCATTGTCACATCTCTCAAAAAGAACATCAGCCAAAGCACTATCACGGATGAAATTACGAAGGGCTATGCAAGCAATTATAATCAACTTTTGCTTCTCCACAGGCTAGCTAGGCATGTGCAACAGAATTCGCTATTTCATCTTCAACACTCCAAATGCACGTTCAATTACATTACGAGGAGAGGAGTGAGCATGATTGAATACCAAACTATTGGAATGTATATGTACAATAGGTGTATTGTTTGTGCTAGGTGAACATGGATTTTCAGCATAACTAGCATAAAAAGAACCCTATACCTGAACAAGTTCCATTTGAATCATCAAAATAACTAGCAGCAATTTGAGTAACCAAACCAGTTCACCACACATAAAAAATTTCAGATCCGAGCTAAGTGCAAAATAACACTAAAATAGATAAAAGGGGAAGAAGGAAAAAGGAACTCACCCTGTCCAGGTGTAGCACCGGAGGTGGAGGGGGCGAGAGAGGGAGTCACTGAACTCCGGCGAGGGGGACAGGCCCTAACAGCCGGCTAGAGGAGGAGGCCGCTCGTCGAAACTGAAGGAGGACGCCGCGCTCCGACAGAGGAAGGCTCGCCGCGCCCGCGGATCCTGCGCTGGAGAGGTGGCGTCCCGAACTGGGGAAAGAGGAGGCTGCCTGCCCCCGGCAACAGGAGAAGGCCGCCCGTCGCTAGTGGAAGAGACGCCGAGCTCCCTACTCCGGCGAGAGGGCGTTGGGAGGAGCAGGATGCCGTCGTCCAGATCCACGGACGAGAGGCCCTTAGGGCTAGGGTTACTCCGGACTTATAAAAGAGAGAGAGAGACGGATGAGGTTGGGGTTCGTAAGTTGAAACCATAACGATATCTGGGCTCGCTAAGGCCCACGGGATTGGAGAAAATAGAAAGAAAAAAAAGGTAGGGAAATATTTGGGATTCGGAATATATATAAGAGAAACAAAATAAGGAAGGAAAATAGGAAAAAATGCGAATAGGTGTTTTTTATACTAGAACTCACCAAATCACCTATTGGGAAATGGAACTTGTAGTCTCCCGAGGGCACTCTTTCGATCTCGAACAAAACAAGCAACGGATTGAGCGCGCTAGCGCGAAAGCGTTAGCACGCACATCCGTTTTCTTGCTTCTAATCCAAAATGCTAGTTGCCTTGTAACGCATACACTTCCGTGTTTGTCCCATCGACGAAGGCCAATGAGACTACTATAACCACTGAGATTGTAGAGCAGGTACTAGTATTGTGGATTGATTCATTTCAGTTAAAAGACCCGACGTGGCAAAGCCTTGCGTTAAAATAGTACTCGGTGTAGTTCGTCGCCATCCACTCCTCTCTTGATATATAATCTAGTTTCTGCCATGGCCCCCAATAGCATATCCTCTCAATCGATCGATCTTCAATTAGCCTGCATCATCACCACATCAATATAATGAATAGACGGATCATATCAAATATCACCATCATCATCGACTAAACTGTACTGCATAACTATCATGCATGCATGGCATATCTAGAATATATATTAAATTATAATGGTATATCTACAAATAGATGAACTGTAACGGTATATTTCAAAACCTTAAAAATTGTAATGACATGGATCCAATTAACCCTAAATTATAATGGCATATCTATGAATATATGAATTGTAATGGCATATTTTAAAACCGTAAAAAATATAATAGCATGGACGATCCAATTAACCATATTGAAGGGTTAATTGGGTCAGGTCATCATCATCAGACGACGACAAGGAGATCAGTATATCAAAATGTATGTACGATGATCAATCAAATGATAAACATTACAATGAAGCATGCATATGGATCGGTACTTAGGTGTTAAGCCCCCTACCCAGCGACCAGCGAGCTTGGCACGGCGCGGCCATGCTCAAAGCAGACATGCGGCGTCGCGGTGATATGGGCTGGTCCGCGAGTAGCGCGGGCGTGAGAGATGGAGGGGAGGCAGATCATTGTCTGGGCAGAGCCACATCACGTAGCCGCGACTTTCTTAGCAACCTCTGTCGTCCGCTGCTCTGCTGCTGCAGGCTCCAAGTGTAGCTGGCTCGCCGCCGCCGGTCACCCGGGGCACGGCGCTAGCGTAGACGACCGGTGGCGGATCCAACATGGGAGCGGCGGGGTCTCGAGCCCCTGCTACCCCCGTTAAATCTATTGGAGCCCCCATAAAGACCCCCCTAAAATTTTATGGTGAAGATTAGTAGAAACGGGGGCTGAAACTCTATCTAATTTGTTCAGACCCCCCTAATCTCGTTGGCTAGATCCGTCAATGTAGATGACTGACTCGTTGAACGCCGCTCCCGTCGCCAGATCCTTCCGAAGCACGCTGTCAGCGAACTACTTGACAGTGAGGCGAGCGGCATCGCGAAGACGGCTGAGAAGATGGGAGCGGAGGGTGTGCCGGATACGCTACAGTCAACACTGCAAGGCGAGGAGAATATGGCCCGTCCAGAGCAGGTGGGTCGGCCCAACAAGCGCTACGGTGGCGGGTGCATGTGTAATAATTTTTTGGAATTTTGAATTTTATTTATTAAATAATTTACAAATTTAATTTTGCATTTCAAAAATCACAAAACTAACATTCTGCCGCTCTCTATGAGGGCGGAAAGGTGACGTGGCAAACGGTCACTCGGTCGCGAGCAATAGCCGTAACAGCGACACGGCGAATTTTGCTTTTAGGCCCTTTCCGCCGGCAAGGGCCTAAATGCAAATTTGCCGCGCTGCCAAGGAAAAGGAATTCTACGATTGAACCAAGAATTTTTCGATTAAACCGTGGTTTGATACATATATGTATATCGTACGTAATTGTTTAATAACAAGAACTAGCTTAGCTCAGTGGCCACCATTTCACTCTTTCATTTAGAAGACTAAGGGTCGAATTCAACCAAGAGCATATTTTTTTTGATTTTTTCTCAGGCTTGCAAAAAATAGGAAGAAATATCCTTTGGCAAGGATTTGATCTCGAGTCTTCTAGATAGGAGAAGAAGAGGATGACCACTGAGCTAAGTAGTAGTATTGATCAAAAAACTTCATACATCATAGATATATGTATTAAACCACGGTTAAATCGTGAAATTTTCGGACGGTGTGGCAAATTTTGCACTTAGGTCCTTGCCGCCCTTACAGAGGGCAGAAAGGGTCTAAAAGCAAAATTCACCGTGTCGCCGTTTACGGCCGTTGCTCGCTACCGAGTGGTCGTTTGCCACGTCACCTTTCCGCCCTCCTAGAGGGCGGCAGGAGGTTAGTTTTGTGATTTTTTTGAAATGCAAAATTAAATTTGTAAATTATTTAATAAATAAAAAATTCAAAAAATTCTAATAGCTAGACTAGTGAAGAGGAGAAAATGGACATTTGACCACATTCAAAAGGCGGTTTCGCCAGAATGCCATCCCGAAAACGCGTTTCGGTAAAATGCCATACCGAGCGAAGGCTTACAGCCATTTTGCCATTTTTCTGGTTTTATTCAATTTCTTAATTTTTTTGCCTCATCCACCGGATGGGCTAACCAAATTGTCCCTCGGTCGATCTGTTACAAAACAGACCGACGTCGCGGCGCCTCCCGGTGGTGGGTGAAGGAGACGTCGACGTCACCGCCGGCTGCGAGCGCGGCGAGGGGTTGCTAGCCTAGATAGCCGCTGCCGCTGCTGACGAGTACGCGCCTCCTCTCCTCCATCTCTCTCTCTCTTCATGAGGGGAGCGTGAGATCTGCAATAGCATCGCAGCTTCAATGGCGAAGTACCTAGCCGAAGGATTCGAAGACGGCGTGGAGGCCATAGCCGATGGAGTGGATGTCTACCCGGAAGGCGCGGAGGCCGGGCAGTGCGTGGAGGAGCCGCGGCAGCCCATCTGAGGGCCAATTTGGTCGACCCATCCAGTGGACGAGGCCAAAAAATTGAGAAATTGAATAAAATGAGAAAAATGGCAAAATGGCTGTAAGCAGCTTGGAATGGTATTTTAGCGAAACGCGTTTTCAGGATGGCATTATGGTAAAACCGCTTTTTGAACGTGGCCAAATGTCTATTTTCTCAGTGAACAGGGTATAAATATGTAACAGAACAGGGAGAGGAGGCTGGCGGGGAACACGCGGTGGCGTAGGCAGCGGCAGCTCGATCCGGTCGGATTGAGATGTTCTTGTATCGTGTTCTTACCGGTTCATCAATACCATCTGCTATTTTCCCTCTGGTTTCTCACACATGCATCCTCGACGGCGCAAGCCGCGTGGTTGCTGCCGGCGACGCCCGGTCACTGGAGGCGTAGGTCGCAGGCCGCTGAAACTCTATCTAATTTGTTCAGACCCCCCTAATCTCGTTGGCTAGATCCGTCAATGTAGATGACTGACTCGTTGAACGCCGCTCCCGTCGCCAGATCCTTCCGAAGCACGCTGTCAGCGAACTACCTGACAGTGAGGCGAGCGGCATCGCGAAGACGGCTGAGAAGATGGGAGCGGAGGGTGTGCCGGATACGCTACAGTCAACACTGCAAGGCGAGGAGAATATGGCCCGTCCAGAGCAGGTGGGTCGGCCCAACAAGCGCTACGGTGGCGGGTGCATGTGTAATAATTTTTTGGAATTTTGAATTTTATTTATTAAATAATTTACAAATTTAATTTTGCATTTCAAAAATCACAAAACTAACATTCTGCCGCTCTCTATGAGGGCGGAAAGGTGACGTGGCAAACGGTCACTCGGTCGCGAGCAATAGCCGTAACAGCGACACGGCGAATTTTGCTTTTAGGCCCTTTCCGCCGGCAAGGGCCTAAATGCAAATTTGCCACGCTGCCAAGGAAAAGGAATTCTACGATTGAACCAAGAATTTTTCGATTAAACCGTGGTTTGATACATATATGTATATCGTACGTAATTGTTTAATAACAAGAACTAGCTTAGCTCAGTGGCCACCATTTCACTCTTTCATTTAGAATACTAAGGGTCGAATTCAACCAAGAGCATATTTTTTTTGATTTTTTCTCAGGCTTGCAAAAAATAGGAAGAAATATCCTTTGGCAAGGATTTGATCTCGAGTCTTCTAGATAGGAGAAGAAGAGGATGACCACTGAGCTAAGTAGTAGTATTGATCAAAAAACTTCATACATCATAGATATATGTATTAAACCACGGTTAAATCGTGAAATTTTCGGACGGTGTGGCAAATTTTGCACTTAGGTCCTTGCCGCCCTTACAGAGGGCAGAAAGGGTCTAAAAGCAAAATTCACCGTGTCGCCGTTTACGGCCGTTGCTCGCTACCGAGTGGTCGTTTGCCACGTCACCTTTCCGCCCTCCTAGAGGGCGGCAGGAGGTTAGTTTTGTGATTTTTTTGAAATGCAAAATTAAATTTGTAAATTATTTAATAAATAAAAAATTCTAATAGCTAGACTAGTGAAGAGGAGAAAATGGACATTTGACCACATTCAAAAGGCGGTTTCGCCAGAATGCCATCCCGAAAACGCGTTTCGGTAAAATGCCATACCGAGCGAAGGTTTACAGCCATTTTGCCATTTTTCTGGTTTTATTCAATTTCTTAATTTTTTTGCCTCATCCACCGGATGGGCTAACCAAATTGTCCCTCGGTCGATCTGTTACAAAACAGACCGACGTCGCGGCGCCTCCCGGTGGTGGGTGAAGGAGACGTCGACGTCACCGCCGGCTGCGAGCGCGGCGAGGGGTTGCTAGCCTAGATAGCCGCTGCCGCTGCTGACGAGTACGCGCCTCCTCTCCTCCATCTCTCTCTCTCTTCATGAGTGGAGCGTGAGATCTGCAATAGCATCGCAGCTTCAATGGCGAAGTACCTAGCCGAAGGATTCGAAGACGGCGTGGAGGCCATAGCCGATGGAGCGGATGTCTACCCGGAAGGCGCGGAGGCTGGGCAGTGCGTGGAGGAGGAGCCGCGGCAGCCCATCTGAGGGCCAATTTGGTCGACCCATCCAGTGGACGAGGCCAAAAAATTGAGAAATTGAATAAAATGAGAAAAATGGCAAAATGGCTGTAAGCCGCTTGGAATGGTATTTTAGCGAAACGCGTTTTCAGGATGGCATTATGGTAAAACCGCTTTTTGAACGTGGCCAAATGTCTATTTTCTCAGTGAACAGGGTATAAATATGTAACAGAACAGGGAGAGGAGGCTGGCGGGGAACACGCGGTGGCGTAGGCAGCGGTAGCTTGATCCGGTCGGATTGAGATGTTCTTGTATCGTGTTCTTACCGGTTCATCAATACCATCTGCTATTTTCCTTCTGGTTTCTCACACATGCATCCTCGACGGCGCAAGCCGCGTGGTTGCTGCCGGCGACGCCCGGTCACTGGAGGCGTAGGTCGCAGGCCGGCGTGACGGTAGGCCATGGCGCGAGCAGCAAGGGGCTAGGGCGTGGTCCGCGCGGACGCACGGTCACGCGGGCCGCGCAGGGGAAGGCCGTCCGCCGCCGGCAGCAGCGCACCAAAGTCCCAGGCGGCATGCCACACCTCGAAGCACACATCCTCGACGGCGCGAAGATGCGGTCGGCGCCGGCGCACGCCGCGTCGTTGCTGTCGTCGACGTCTGGTCACTGGAGGCTTAGGTCGCAGGCGTGACGATAGCCCATGGTGCGAGCAGCAATGGGCTAGCGCGTGGTCGGCGCGGACGCACGGACACGCGGAGGCGGTGCGGCCGCTCAGGGGAAGGCCGTCCGCTGCCGGCAGCTGCGCACCAAAGTCTCAGGCGGCATGCCACACCTCGAAGCACGCATCCTCGACGGCGCGAAGATGCGGTCGGATCCGGCGCACGCCGCGTCGTTGCTGCCGTCGACGCCCGGTCACTGGAGGCGTAGGTCGCAGCCGTGACGGTAGGCCATGGCGCGAGCAGCAAGGGGCTAGGGCATGGTCCGCGCGGACGCACGGACACGCGGAGGCGTTGCGGCCGCGCAGGGGAAGGCCGTCCGCGCCGGCAACAGCGCACCAAAGTCTCAGGCGGATGCCACACCTCATGCACGCTTCCTCGACTGCGCGAAGATGTGGTCGGCGACGGCGCACGCCGTGTATGCATGCACGATGCTGCCGGCTGTGGATCTGGCCGGACGAACGGGAAGATCGAATAGCTAGCAGGTAAGTAACCCTAGCGAGCGGTACGGTGTGGAGAGCACCGTGAAGGTAAGCTAGGGCTCTGGCCTACCTGGATCTAATTAAGCTGCGGAACAAACCTCGATCGATTTCGCGAAATGGAAGCAACCAGCCAGGACAAGAGGAAAAAAATGGTGCGAAAAAATGAAGAGAGAGAGAGAAGTACCGGAGGCGGAGGAGGAGAGGCGGAGACGGCGGCGTGCCATGGCCATGCCGCACGCACGCACTGCGAGTGTTTGTTTAATTGTTTATGTGCTCTACCCCTACCCAAGCAACGAATAGCAGTAGGCTGTCCGTGAGCGTGCTTGCTCAGTTAGTTGGACCGGGCCTTCCCAGAACAACCTTCCTTTTGTTTCGGCCCATTTCGGGTTAACACTTTATTATTTATATTTATAAAGTATTTACTTACTTCCTCAGAACTGTAATCTACGCACTCGCTAACTGCTGCTCCCTCCGTTTCATAATATTAGATGTTTGACTTTTTGCTTCCCATGTTTGATCATTTGTCTCATTCAAAAAAATTATGAAATATTATTTATTTTGCTTGTGACTTACTTTATTATCAAAATAAATTTAAGCACGATTTGTTATTTTTTTATATTTGTACTAAATTTTTAAATAAGACGAATGGTCAAACGTTGCAACTAAAAAAATCAAACATCTTACATTATGAAACGGAGGTAGTAATGTTTAGGTCTGGTATTGTTCTTTCTAAAAAAATTATGTTTAACTTAAAATACATTTAAAAAATAAGTTCAATATTAAATATGCTTTTGAGTAACTTAACCATCAACATAAATGAAAATTCATTTTCATGAAATTACAAGTACTGCATTGTGGAAGAGTAAAAATAAGTAACTATGTGAATAAAAATTCACAGGTAAACACAGCACTTTTTTTTTCTAATACAAGTAAATTCACATCATACAGTTACTAACTAGTTTTCATGTTATTACAAGCAGCTACAGTACTAGAGTACCTCTAAAAAATTGATAGAAATTCTAGTAATTTTTCATAATAACTACGTCCCTAGAGAAGTAAAGAACAAGAATAAATCTAAATAATTTGATGGACATAGTAAATCCAAAGTCAAACATATACTAAAAAAGTTAATAATGTCATTTATTAAATACGAAGGGAGTACTTCTCGACGAGCTCATCTTTTGGTTTTGCTTATACTTATAAGCTAAAATTTAAATATTTAATCTTAAATTTAGAGTTGATTTTAGAGTTTTTTTATTTTAGTTTATTTTTCAGTCTTTGCTTTTAGGTCATAAGAACACATGTCTATAAAAGTTTTAATCATAAATCAATTATCATATCTAAATACGTCATGTTGTTTTTGCCACAAAAGGCAAAAAGATGAGCAAATCATAAACATAGCCCTACTAGGGAAAGATGAGCTCCCAAATATATATAACTAATACACAGATTTATGAAGTGCTTATTGCACCAAAAAAAACTTTTACAATAGTTTCCTATATGAATGGTAGATATGAATGGTAGGTGACTAAATAAAATTGATGTTCCGTTTAATTTCCTAGAGTGATTTGGGTCATTTAGTTATTACACTAATTTTAAATTTATACATTTTACATTGGCGTAGAAAAGAATTTCATTTGTTTTTATATTAGTATAGATAGTTTTGTCAAAGTACTTGTTTGTTTCATGATATTTACTCTCTTAATCTCAGCTTTACATACGGGGAAATGATAACACGTGTTCAGTAACTATGGCGTCAAAAACAAACGCTATCAAAAAAACTGCCCTGTAACCACTTACATTCAATTTCGGCATGACAGCTAGCTTAAAAGTTTAATTATTTACACCACCGAGTTTAGCATAAGCTACAAGATCTGTGAAAAATATTCCCAATAGCGTATAATTCTAATTCATCTCAAAGTTGTTAATTTACAAACAACTTTCACCCGCATCTTGTAAAAAGACTCTCAGTAGAGTATAATTCTAACCCATCAACAAGGTTGACCAAACAACTTTCACCCGCATCTTGTAAATACCACAGCTAATCTCGTCCTCATTAGAGCCTCTAGTGAATGGGGTGAACTTCAAACTGCGACTGACGACATGATTCTGATGAATATTATGGGCATGGATATTCAATATCAACATCTCTTTTCTGGACACTGCTACGACACGTCGCAGCAGCTGCACGACTCTGTCATCACCAACTGCGTTTGGAGAACCGACATCACTGTCATACAGTACAATATCATTCGGAACATCTGTTGTGCAAGCCGTAATTTTCCCATGAAAAACTTCAGAATCTGACAGAATCTTGATCTCAACAGTGCCCTCCAGTGCTTCCTTAACACAAGCAGTTACAAGTTCCACCTCACTGAGCCTACTCTCCAAGGTTTCAGTCACAATCTTAAACCGACGAGTGTAGACTTTCATTTCAAGCAATCCTTTACTAAATTCCTTGTCATTGCACTCTTCATTCTCCTTAATCTTCAAATTTATCTCAAAAAATATTTCACCATAAAAAACAATTCCTCTAGTTGGTCCTGTGAGAATTATATCTTCATTCTACAAGAAAAATTACACAAGACGTTAGCCATATGTCACACTAATGATATATATAAAATAAATGATAATTATCCATAGAATATAATAGTATTGTTATTATTTATTAACCACCTTAAACCTGTACGCAGATTCATATTAAATTGATTTGCTAGCAACCTAGGCAAGAATTTGGACTGAGCTCATCAAAATTCACACAATCATTTAATTGCAATAATTATATATGATGACATGATCAATCAAATTAAAATATAATGACATGACTTAATATTTGAATACATAAAAAAAAGTAGGTATTTGTGTTTTGTATGAAACTAGTCCAAGTCATGCATATAGACAACTCAAATGTAGCTAGGTTTAGTATGCCTTTAACTGTACATAACTGTAAAGAAATTAGTTCGATGTATTATGTGAAATAGGAGAGATTAATAGTGTGAAGAGATACTCTTTAAAATACCTCTGACTGGATAACTTGGCAATTGTTCCTATTGTGCCGGAAGATGGTGATGCAGTTAAAATCTAATCCATCTCTGACTATCACAGTCCCATATAGATTGATAGGGTAGCCAACATCTGATGATTTTACTTTCAGAGATATTACATTTAACGAGCTAGTCAAAATGTGATCCTCTGGGATAATTGCGTCTGTAAAACGCATTGGACCATATTGCGCTGACAAAATTGAAAATGGAGTTAGTTTGCAACAGGGAAGAATAGTGTGTTAACAAAAGTATACGTTTGATAATGTCTCTAGAGGACAAAAGTTTTCATAAGGTAAACAGGGTTGTCCCTATCTTTTGAGCTGTTACGGAAATACAATTATGAAAATTATTTTAGTTGTTTTAGAAACAAAATTATTGCAGTTGAGAAAGTATCTGGCTACTTTTTAATCTTATATATACTTCAGAAAATCCAACCACATACCTGTCCATTTGCTAAATAAGATCTATGAGGTCAGAGAGAGTATATGTTCAATAGCATACTGCATGGGATATTTTACAACTAGGGAGAAACTGAACTAAATCCATCGCAATATCTGCTCATCTTAGCAAAACCTAAACAGTATGAGCTGTCTAATTCTTCATATAACAGCTTCCCTGTGTTTGGCTTGGACCTGCCCGAAATGAGAAAATTGATCATTTGCATCTCATCCACAGGAGGCAAACTACAATTTATCTGCTTGGTACCCCCCCCAATGGCCCCATCATCCCTGACATCGCATGATCTCCCTCCTCATCCACCACCCTGGCTCAAGGACACTAACATTTCAGGCCCCCACACCTAAATGTCACTCACCGTCGGTGTCTAGCCCGTCCAGTGCAAGGTCTCCAATGAGATATAATTTACTGCCAATTTGCATTTTGCAATCACTGGAAAAACAAGACCCTAGCTGCTGGTGGTACTAGCACTGACTATCTATGCCAAAAGTGACAAACAGTCCTTTTGGGCAGTGTGGCAAGTTATCAATTGCAAGATAAGCAGTGGCGAATGATCAAGAGCCACTGTGAAGAGTGGCACATGATCAAATTTCTCCAGTCAGTGAGGATCCCATCTAGTGAATTTTAAGGTAGTTTGCTCCACTAAAAACATCTCCCAAATAGATACATGATAAGATATGAATCGGATATCTTTGATAGAAGGTGAGCAAATCATTTTTTCTGTGCTTATTGCATTGTTTCCTGTTCATGTGCCTGAAACTATTGGCCTGCCTTCACTCCACGTGTTTGATTGGATTATCAAAATCATGTGCATAGTGGGTGTGCGTTGATTTATGGAATATTGCTAGAGATGAGCGTAATCTTGCAGTGTGCTAGAAAAAAAATTGCAGTGTATTGATAACAACAATATGATAGACTGGAGTAATAATTAGATTGTTGATGTGGCCATGACACATACTCTCCTTGTCAAGGTCGAAGATGGTGAGGTTTAGGAAGCAGGCACGCGTGTAGTAGCTGATCCCTGTCTTGGGGTCATGCTCCCAATACTGGGAAGCCAGAGCACTACTCCTCGCCCACCTCTCCTTCATCTCCGGCGTGTCCCGATAACTCGTCGGCCTCGGCTGCCGGGGCTTCAAGCTCTGCTCCCGTCGCTTCTGTTTCGCTGCTTCCGCCGCCGCCTCCTCGTTGTCCTCCTCCACAAACAATGGCAAATCGAAGACATCCTCCACGGTGGTTCTTCAAAACCTAATCCATATGTATATATATTAATAAAATTCATATGTATTTATACTAATAAAATTGAAACATATCGGAAAGTCGACGGATGGGAACGAAAAGGCTGGAGAAAGGAATTATTTATATCAAAATAGTAGCAATAGTCTCCCACCTCTTCCTCCTACACCGCCGCCACCGAGCTTGTGGTTGGGGTTAGGGAGCTCGTGGTTGGGGTTAGGGACTTAGGGCCTGTTTGGGGGAGCTGGAAATTCTGAGAAGCTAGCCGGAGATTCTGGAAACTTGAGATTCTAAAAAGTTGAGAGGGCTCTGTTTGGGGGAGCTTCTGAGAATTTGCTGGCTAGTGTCCTGAGAGGCTGAATTGTCTGAAATACCCTGAAGTAGATGGGGATTCTGCTTATTTCTACATTGGTTGGTTTAACTACATCAATGTACATAAATGTTTTTATACAATTTTTAAAAAAATGTAAATTGTCATAAAGGTAGTCAAGAAAATTATAATTTCCTTTTTGAAGGCAATAAGAAAGTTAAATTACTTATGTAATAGGTTCCGTGCATATTACTTTGCCACCGCGATGTGTTCATAAATAAAGCACATACAAAATATTGCACTTTGTTGTGTTCATCAAGCACATAGCAAAATACTACTTCGCCAATACCATATGTACACCAAGCACATAACAAAGAACAACCTAAACCACTTTCATATTTCTATATATTGCGTCCTCTGTCCGCCATCAAAGCATTTGCAATAAAATCTCGAAAGACGCACATATCACCATCATTGGATGTGGTGCTAACATAATTGTCTTCTTCTTCAGGTGTATTGATAGGTGGCATATACTCTTCATCATTGTCACATCTCTCAAAAAGAACATCAGCCAAAGCACTATCACGGATGAAATTATGAAGGGCTATGCAAGCAATTATAATCAACTTTTGCTTCTCCACAGGCTAGCTAGGCATGTGCAACAGAATTCGCTATTTCATCTTCAACACTCCAAATGCACGTTCAATCACATTACGAGGAGAGGAGTGAGCATGATTGGATATAAATTATTATATATCCAATCATGTAGCCTCCGGTCTTTAATAGATAACGATAGCGATGACCATTTTTCACATGTAGACAATTACATTATTATTTATTTTCTTGTTTATGAACAAATGTACTTTAAGTATAAATTATTATATATTTGCATTAAATTTTAAATAAGATAAACGATCAAGCATATACTTAAAATTTAGTTAATGGTGCCATCTATTAGAATTGAAGGGGTATCTTTCACTAGGTTTTTAACTCTAGCCACAATTTTCCGTATAAATGTTCTAATGTTATGTGTTTTGTCTAAAACAATGATTATTGTAGTAAAATGTGTAGTACTAAACTTCTCTAGAATCTTAGTCCTCGTTTTTGACGCTTATAAGCCAAAATTTAAATTTTATAACTTAAATTTTGATTTAACTTTTGGGGAGTTTTCACCGTAATTTCTCTTTTAAGTCGTTACCTGAAAAGGTTTACCTAAAATCATTTTTAGTCATTACTAAATTGCTTTACTTATGTTTAATTTCAGCAAAAAGCAATGAAGCTGTCACAAGAAATTCAACTGGACTCTTCGGAGGCCCGGTGAAAAAGATATTTTTCACGTCAATCTTCATCAGTAACGATCGGGCCGGCGCATGGCATGCAGGCTAGAATTGGGCTGCATTTCAGACTTTCCTTCTACAAGGGGAGCTAGCTTGGGCTGCTTTGTTTTGACTGTCTAAAACATAAATCCCAACTCGATTGATCTATCCATACAAAAGTCCAGAATCCACACCAGGATGTCAGCACCCTGTTCATCCCAAAACAGAAGCATCCTGCTCGCAGCAGGATGAAAATGATCGGAAATGGTACAGCGTTTTTTATGTTTATAAATTTAAATGTTTGTTTTCGCTGAAATTAAGTATACAATTATGGGTACAACTCTTTATACATGATCTTATTGAGTATTTTGTTATGATTTGATTTATTACTATAGGAACTTTAAGCAAAATATTTCAAGAAACTCCGGATTTATGTCAAATAGTCATTCTCACATTGCATGATGATAAAAAAAACATAGTTATTAATGATAGATTGACCATTTATATATATGTGTGTAAACTTTCTATGCAGAAACTGTATATAGGTTACGTGTAATGAAGGTCCAATGAAATCAGATTGATCTATGTAATGTAAGCATGCACATGCACGTGCAAGAGAAAAACACAGTCGGTTTTGTGGATTTTGCGCGTGTAGTGCAGGGCCACTGTGGCTTGGTGCTACAATGGCCGTGCACTCCAATCAACTTTTGCTATCGAATTCAAATCAGCTAGTTGTGGCGGAGTTCATCGGGAATAGCCAAAATAGAACCAGGGTTGAGAAAATTTTGAATAACAGATGAAACAGTAGTATTTTGAGATGGAGGGTGGTACCGTGGTAGTATATAGCACCATCAAGAATTCAAGATGACTTACGCTTAGGGGAAAACCATATCTTCAGTTTCAAAGGACGAGGGCCAAAATGCCAAAAAGAAGGGTGAAATCACAATTGTATTCCAAAGCAGGGTTAAGAACACAATTATCCCTATCATAGAGAGTAGTTAAGGAGAGATATCAGATTTTCCAAGCACATTTAAGTTTAACAATCCAGAGCAACACAATAATGTAAATGTCCAGTAAATGTTCTTAATTTCTACATATAAATGCATGGTTTTCGTTAATTAATTGTACTATGTATCAACATGCATGCATGCATCAACATGCACGGACACTTATGTTCAGTTATATACCTACCTTTTCTCAACAAACAAGATAGTTCTTCATACCTACGTATATAGCTAGAGAGCGTATGCAAAGCAACGACGTAATAGTTGGCTTATCTTGCAGAATGCACAAACAGCACCAACATAATATGTATTATGTATGCATGTACGTCGCAAATGGCAATACTAGCCTGCAACAAGATCTTTGGTGCGTACTGAAATGGATAATCTCTAGGAGTATTTTGTCTCAAAAAAGAGGTAGCGATAGACGTGTCAATATGTACAGTTTCCTTCGAGTAAAAGACAACAGGTATATCAAATGGGCAAAACAACACCAATCGCAGCAAGCAACTCGTCGAACGTGTGTATGTCTAGATTAGGCATCACCTCGAAAGCTTGTCTTCCTTCTCTAAGAGCCTTGCAGCAACTACTCCACCGCTGAACGAGAACTGTGTGCTCCTTCCTGACTTTACTCTTATCATTCACTGACCTACCTATCAGGTATACAGCCTACTTCATAAGAGGGAACTTGAGCACCTCTGAAAATACAGCGCAGGACATAAATAGCATCTTCTGTAGGTTGGGTATTTTGACTCTTCCAACTTGCTGAACAGAATCATATAGGCTCAATGTCTTGTATATGCGGATTGGAGTTTCTTTGCTAATTTTCAGTTCAGATATATTGGCTGACATACCTCTAACACCATAGTTGGACTCAAAGGGAATGTTCTTCACCTTGTAATACTTCTTTCGCTCATTGCTTGCATAGTCTGGAACAATCTTAGGATCGAGGTCCGGGAATTTGTGCCACATCCCGTGTGACTTAAAAGCAACCAGATACAGATTGTGGTAATCAAAAAGGATGCGGACACGGCCATTAGCATGATTCAAGGCTAAATCACTTCCAGTTTTAGGAAATAGCACGATCTCATAATAGCCTTGCATGCACACAGGCTTTCCCTCAACGGTTTCCATTGCTCTAGTTGTGATTCGAGAGATGATGCTGTTAATCAGAGAGGAATAGGTGTTTTTTATACTAGAACTCACCAAATCGCCTATTGGGAAATGGAACTTGTCCGTCGCCATCCACTCCTCTCTTGATATATAATCCAGTTTCTGCTATGGCCCCCAATAGCATATCCTCTCAATCGATCGATCTTCAATTAGCCTGCATCATCACCACATCAATATAATGAATAGACGGATCATATCAAATATCACCATCATCATCGACTAAACTGTACTGCATCACTGTCATGCATGCATGGCACATCTAGAATATATATTAAATTATAATGGTATATTTACAAATAGATGAACTGTAATGGTATATTTCAAAACCTTAAAAATTGTAATGACATGGATCCAATTAACCCTAAATTGTAATGGCATATCTATAAATATATGAATTGTAATGGCATATTTTAAAACCGTAAAAAATATAATAGCATGGACTATCCAATTAACCATATTGAAGGGTTAATTGGGTCAGGTCATCGTCATCAGACGACGACAAGGAGATCAGTATATCAAAATGTATGTACGATGATCAATCAAATGATAAACATTACAATGAAGCATGCATATGGATTATTACTTAGGTGTTAACCCCCCTACCCAGCGACCAGCGAGCTTGGCACGGCGCGGCCATGCCACACCTCGAAGCACACATCCTCGACGGCGCGAAGATGCGGTCGGCGCCGGCGCACGCCGCGTCGTTGCTGCCGTCGACGTCTGGTCACTGGAGGCGTAGGTCGCAGGCGTGACGATAGCCCATGGTGCGAGCAGCAAGGGGCTAGCGCGTGGTCGGCGCGGACGCACGGACACGCGGGGGCGGTGCGGCCGCTCAGGGGAAGGCCGTCCGCCGCCGGCAGCTGCGCACCAAAGTCTCAGGCGGCATGCCACACCTCGAAGCACTCATCCTCGACGGCGCGAAGATGCGGTCGGATCCGGCGCACGCCGCGTCGTTGCTGCCGTCGACGCCCGGTCACTGGAGGCGTAGGTCACAGCCGTGACGGTAGGCCATGGCGCGAGCAGCAAGGGGCTAGGGCGTGGTCCGCGCGGACGCACGGACACGCGGAGGCGTTGCGGCCGCGCAGGGGAAGGCCGTCCGCGCCGGCAACAGCGCACCAAAGTCTCAGGCGGATGCCACACCTCATGCACGCTTCCTCGACTGCGCGAAGATGTGGTCGGCGACGGCGCACGCCGTGTATGCATGCACGATGCTGCCGGCTGTGGATCTGGCCGGACGAACGGGAAGATCGAATAGCTAGCAGGTAAGTAACCCTAGCGAGCGGTACGGTGTGGAGAGCACCGTGAAGGTAAGCTAGGGCTCTGGCCTACCTGGATCTAATTAAGCTGCGGAACAAACCTCGATCGATTTCGCGAAATGGAAGCAACCAGCCAGGACAAGAGGAAAAAAATGGTGCGAAAAAATGAAGAGAGAGAGAGAAGTACCGGAGAGGAAGTACCGGAGGCGGAGGAGGAGAGGCGGAGACGGCGGCGTGCCATGGCCATGCCGCACGCACGCACTGCGAGTGTTTGTTTAATTGTTTATGTGCTCTACCCCTACCCAAGCAACGAATAGCAGTAGGCTGTCCGTGAGCGTGCTTGCTCAGTTAGTTGGACCGGGCCTTCCCAGAACAACCTTCCTTTTGTTTCGGCCCATTTCGGGTTAACACTTTATTATTTATATTTATAAAGTATTTACTTACTTCCTCAGAACTGTAATCTACGCACTCGCTAACTGCTGCTCCCTCCGTTTCATAATATTAGATGTTTGACTTTTTGCTTCCCATGTTTGATCATTTGTCTCATTCAAAAAAATTATGAAATATTATTTATTTTGCTTGTGACTTACTTTATTATCAAAATAAATTTAAGCACGATTTGTTATTTTTTTATATTTGTACTAAATTTTTAAATAAGACGAATGGTCAAACGTTGCAACTAAAAAAATCAAACATCTTACATTATGAAACGGAGGTAGTAATGTTTAGGTCTGGTATTGTTCTTTCTAAAAAAATTATGTTTAACTTAAAATACATTTAAAAAATAAGTTCAATATTAAATATGCTTTTGAGTAACTTAACCATCAACATAAATGAAAATTCATTTTCATGAAATTACAAGTACTGCATTGTGGAAGAGTAAAAATAAGTAACTATGTGAATAAAAATTCACAAGTAAACACAGCACTTTTTTTTTCTAATACAAGTAAATTCACATCATACAGTTACTAACTAGTTTTCATGTTATTACAAGCAGCTACAGTACTAGAGTACCTCTAAAAAATTGATAGAAATTCTAGTAATTTTTCATAATAACTACGTCCCTAGAGAAGTAAAGAACAAGAATAAATCTAAATAATTTGATGGACATAGTAAATCCAAAGTCAAACATATACTAAAAAAGTTAATAATGTCATTTATTAAATACAAAGGGAGTACTTCTCGACGAGCTCATCTTTTGGTTTTGCTTATACTTATAAGCTAAAATTTAAATATTTAATCTTAAATTTAGAGTTGATTTTAGAGTTTTTTATTTTAGTTTATTTTTCAGTCTTTGCTTTTAGGTCATAAGAACACATGTCTATAAAAGTTTTAATCATAAATCAATTATCATCTCTAAATACGTCATGTTGTTTTTGCCACAAAAGGCAAAAAGATGAGCAAATCATAAACATAGCCCTACTAGGGAAAGATGAGCTCCCAAATATATATAACTAATACACAGATTTATGAAGTGCTTATTGCACGAAAAAAAACTTTTACAATAGTTTCCTATATATGAATGGTAGATATGAATGGTAGGTGACTAAATAAAATTGATGTTCCGTTTAATTTCCTAGAGTGATTTGGGTCATTTAGTTATTACACTAATTTTAAATTTATACATTTTACATTGGCGTAGAAAAGAATTTCATTTGTTTTTATATTAGTATAGATAGTTTTGTCAAAGTACTTGTTTGTTTCATGATATTTACTCTCTTAATCTCAGCTTTACATACGGGGAAATGATAACACGTGTTCAGTAACTATGGCGTCAAAAACAAACGCTATCAAAAAAACTGCCCTGTAACCACTTACATTCAATTTCGGCATGACAGCTAGCTTAAAAGTTTAATTATTTACACCACCGAGTTTAGCATAAGCTACAAGATCTGTGAAAAATATTCCCAATAGCGTATAATTCTAATTCATCTCAAAGTTGTTAATTTACAAACAACTTTCACCCGCATCTTGTAAAAAGACTCTCAGTAGAGTATAATTCTAACCCATCAACAAGGTTGACCAAACAACTTTCACCCGCATCTTGTAAATACCACAGCTAATCTCGTCCTCATTAGAGCCTCTAGTGAATGGGGTGAACTTCAAACTACGACTGACGACATGATTCTGATGAATATTATGGGCATGGATATTCAATATCAACATCTCTTTTCTGGACACTGCTACGACACGTCGCAGCAGCTGCACGACTCTGTCATCACCAACTGCGTTTGCAGAACCGACATCACTGTCATACAGTACAATATCATTCGGAACATCTGTTGTGCAAGCCGTAATTTTCCCATGAAAAACTTCAGAATCTGACAGAATCTTGATCTCAACAGTGCCCTCCAGTGCTTCCTTAACACAAGCAGTTACAAGTTCCACCTCACTGAGCCTACTCTCCAAGGTTTCAGTCACAATCTTAAACCGACGAGTGTAGACTTTCATTTCAAGCAATCCTTTACTAAATTCCTTGTCATTGCACTCTTCATTCTCCTTAATCTTCAAATTTATCTCAAAAAATATTTCACCATAAAAAACAATTCCTCTAGTTGGTCCTGTGAGAATTATATCTTCATTCTACAAGAAAAATTACACAAGACGTTAGCCATATGTCACACTAATGATATATATAAAATAAATGATAATTATCCATAGAATATAATAGTATTGTTATTATTTATTAACCACCTTAAACCTGTACGCAGATTCATATTAAATTGATTTGCTAGCAACCTAGGCAAGAATTTGGACTGAGCTCATCAAAATTCACACAATCATTTAATTGCAATAATTATATATGATGACATGATCAATCAAATTAAAATATAATGACATGACTTAATATTTGAATACATAAAAAAAGTAGGTATTTGTGTTTTGTATGAAACTAGTCCAAGTCATGCATATAGACAACTCAAATGTAGCTAGGTTTAGTATGCCTTTAACTGTACATAACTGTAAAGAAATTAGTTCGATGTATTATGTGAAATAGGAGAGATTAATAGTCTGAAGAGATACTCTTTAAAATACCTCTGACTGGATAACTTGGCAATTGTTCCTATTGCGCCGGAAGATGGTGATGCAGTTAAAATCTAATCCATCTCTGACTATCACAGTCCCATATAGATTGATAGGGTAGCCAACATCTGATGATTTTACTTTCAGAGATATTACATTTAACGAGCTAGTCAAAATGTGATCCTCTGGGATAATTGCGTCTGTAAAACGCATTGGACCATATTGCACTGACAAAATTGAAAATGGAGTTAGTTTGCAACAGGGAAGAATAGTGTGTTAACAAAAGTATACGTTTGATAATGTCTCTAGAGGACAAAAGTTTTCATAAGGTAAACAGGGTTGTCCCTATCTTTTGAGCTGTTACGGAAATACAATTATGAAAATTATTTTAGTTGTTTCAGAAACAAAATTATTGCAGTTGAGAAAGTATCTGGCTACTTTTTAATCTTCTATATACTTCAGAAAATCCAACCATACACCTGTCCATTTGCTAAATAAGATCTATGAGGTCAGAGAGAGTATATGTTCAATAGCATACTGCATGGGATATTTTACAACTAGGGAGAAACTGAACTAAATCCATCGCAATATCTGCTCATCTTAGCAAAACCTAAACAGTATGAGCTGTCTAATTCTTCATATAACAGCTTACCTGTGTTTGGCTTGGACCTGCCCGAAATGAGAAAATTGATCATTTGCATCTCATCCACAGGAGGCAAACTACAATTTATCTGCTTGGTACCCCCCCCAATGGCCCCATCATCCCTGACATCGCATGATCTCCCTCCTCATCCACCACCCTGGCTCAAGGACACTAACATTTCAGGCCCCCACACCTAAATGTCACTCACCGTCGGTGTCTAGCCCGTCCAGTGCAAGGTCTCCAATGAGATATAATTTACTGCCAATTTGCATTTTGCAATCACTGGAAAAACAAGACCCTAGCTGCTGGTGGTACTAGCACTGACTATCTATGCCAAAAGTGACAAACAGTCCTTTTGGGCAGTGTGGCAAGTTATCAATTGCAAGATAAGGAGTGGCGAATGATCAAGAGCCACTGTGAAGAGTGGCACATGATCAAATTTCTCCAGTCAGTGAGGATCCCATCTAGTGAATTTTAAGGTAGTTTGCTCCACTAAAAACATCTCCCAAATAGATACATGATAAGATATGAATCGGATATCTTTGTCTAATCTTTAATAGAAGGTGAGCAAATCATTTTTTCTGTGCTTATTGCATTGTTTCCAGTTCATGTGCCTGAAACTATTGGTCTGCCTTCACTCCACGTGTTTGATTGGATTATCAAAATCATGTGCATAGTGGGTGTGCGTTGATTTATGGAATATTGCTAGAGATGAGCGTAATCTTGCAGTGTGCTAGAAAAAAAATTGCAGTGTATTGATAACAACAATATGATAGACTGGAGTAATAATTAGATTGTTGATGTGGCCTTGACACATACTCTCCTTGTCAAGGTCGAAGATGGTGAGGTTTAGGAAGCAGGCACGTGTGTAGTAGCTGATCCCTGTCTTGGGGTCATGCTCCCAATACTGGGAAGCCAGAGCACTACTCCTCGCCCACCTCTCCTTCATCTCCGGCGTGTCCCGATAACTCGTCGGCCTCGGCCACCGGGGCTTCAAGCTCTGCTCCCGTCGCTTCTGTTTCGCTGCTTCCGCCGCCGCCTCCTCGTCGTCCTCCTCCACAAACAATGGCAAATCGAAGACATCCTCCACGGTGGTTCTTCAAAACCTAATCCATATGTATATATATTAATAAAATTCATATGTATTTATACTAATAAAATTGAAACATATCGGAAAGTCGACGGATGGGAACGAAAAGGCTGGAGAAAGGAATTATTTATATCAAAATAGTAGCAATAGTCTCCCACCTCTTCCTCCTACACCGCCGCCACCGAGCTTGTGGTTGGGGTTAGG
Organism: Oryza brachyantha; assembly: GCF_000231095.2. Taxonomy (NCBI): domain Eukaryota; kingdom Viridiplantae; phylum Streptophyta; class Magnoliopsida; order Poales; family Poaceae; genus Oryza; species Oryza brachyantha. The sequence continues at coordinate 45,207 of NW_024427266.1, forward strand.
GAGCTCGTGGTTGGGGTTAGGGACTTAGGGCCTGTTTGGGGGAGCTGGAAATTCTGAGAAGCTAGCCGGAGATTCTGGAAACTTGAGATTCTAAAAAGTTGAGAGGGCTCTGTTTGGGGGAGCTTCTGAGAATTTGTTGGCTAGTGTCCTGAGAGGCTGAATTGTCTGAAATACCCTGAAGTAGAAGGGGATTCTGCTTATTTCTACATTGGTTGGTTTAACTACATCAATGTACATAAATGTTTTTATACAATTTTTAAAAAATGTAAATTGTCATAAAGGTAGTCAAGAAAATTATAATTTCCTTTTTGAAGGCAATAAGAAAGTTAAATTACTTATGTAATAGGTTCCGTGCATATTACTTTGCCACCGCGATGTGTTCATAAATAAAGCACATACAAAATATTGCACTTTGTTGTGTTCATCAAGCACATAGCAAAATACTACTTCGCCAATACCATATGTACACCAAGCACATAACAAAGAACAACCTAAACCACTTTCATATTTCTATATATTGCGTCCTCTGTCCGCCATCAAAGCATTTGCAATAAAATCTCGAAAGACGCACATATCACCATCATTGGATGTGGTGCTAACATAATTGTCTTCTTCTTCAGGTGTATTGATAGGTGGCATATACTCTTCATCATTGTCACATCTCTCAAAAAGAACATCAGCCAAAGCACTATCACGGATGAAATTACGAAGGGCTATGCAAGCAATTATAATCAACTTTTGCTTCTCCACAGGGTAGCTAGGCATGTGCAACAGAATTCGCTATTTCATCTTCAACACTCCAAATGCACGTTCAATCACATTACGAGGAGAGGAGTGAGCATGATTGAATACCAAACTATTGGAATGTATATGTACAATAGGTGTATTGTTTGTGCTAGGTGAACATGGATTTTCAGCATAACTAGCATAAAAAGAACCCTATACCTGAACAAGTTCCATTTGAATCATCAAAATAACTAGCAGCAATTTGAGTAACCAAACCAGTTCACCACACATAAAAAATTTCAGATCCGAGCTAAGTGCAAAATAACACTAAAATAGATAAAAGGGGAAGAAGGAAAAAGGAACTCACCCTGTCCAGGTGTAGCACCGGAGGTGGAGGGGGCGAGAGAGGGAGTCACTGAACTCCGGCGAGGGGGACAGGCCCTAACAGCCGGCTAGAGGAGGAGGCCGCTCGTCGAAACTGAAGGAGGACGCCGCGCTCCGACAGAGGAAGGCTCGCCGCGCCCGCGGATCCTGCGCTGGAGAGGTGGCGTCCCGAACTGGGGAAAGAGGAGGCTGCCTGCCCCCGGCAACAGGAGAAGGCCGCCCGTCGCTAGTGGAAGAGACGCCGAGCTCCCTACTCCGGCGAGAGGGCGTGGGGAGGAGCAGGACGCCGTCGTCCAGATCCACGGACGAGAGGCCCTTAGGGCTAGGGTTACTCCGGACTTATAAAAGAGAGAGAGAGACGGATGAGGTTGGGGTTCGTAAGTTGAAACCATAACGATATCTGGGCTCGCTAAGGCCCACGGGATTGGAGAAAATAGAAAGAAAAAAAAAGGTAGGGAAATATTTGGGATTCGGAATATATATAAGAGAAACAAAATAAGGAAGGAAAATAGGAAAAAATGCGAATAGGTGTTTTTTATACTAGAACTCACCAAATCACCTATTGGGAAATGGAACTTGTAGTCTCCCGAGGGCACTCTTTCGATCTCGAACAGACATTAGGTTTGGACCATCAAGCTGTAAGTGCCTTATTGTATTCGTTAATCGTGATTCAGGTAAGGTGTAAAGACGTTTCATCATATTCGTTTTTTATCGCATCGTTTCATGCAGGGTTTCACTTATCGCGGAGGCCCTCCAAACCGCTCATGCGCAAAATAAGACAATAGATTTTAGCTATATAGTAGTTAATTTCATTATTTATAATATTAAATAGCTATTAAAAATAAGACAATATTTTATCTTTTATCATTTATCAGCAAAAGAAAACAATTGTGGTAATTATAGATAAAACCTTTTATATCTATGTTATTAGTGATTCAAATATTAATACTACAAAATAGACTAGGATGAAAGACCATGCATGATAAGAGTTAAAATTCAATTATGGTTGTTGTTGTAAGTTACTCCGTCTGTCCCTAAATGTTTGACGCCATTGACTTTTTTATACACGTTTGGTCAATCATCTTATTCAATTTTTTTAAATATGTAAGCTATAAATAAAATGATATAAAAATATTTAGTAATTTTGAATTTTTAAATAAGACGAATGGTTATAAAAATATCAACGGCGTCAAGTATTTAGGAACGGAGGCATAACAAGCAGACGTGGAAAGTTAATTAGCCAAAAAAAAAGACTTCTGGGTTACATGACACGCGGACACAGTGGAGTAAACGGGAGAGCAATATTTCTTCCAACCTTAAGAAGCTGATTAGACGAGTTTCAAATAAAAAAGGAACTGATTAGACAAGCGGCCAACACACTAGTATGATAATTCAAAAATAAATACATAAATGCAATTAAAATTATGACTAAGCTGCCTCAGATCGCAGCTCAGCTTCATAGGCGATGAAATGGTGTCCCAATGGAGGTGTCCTATAATGTAACCACGTCGAGATGACATGCTCAGTTGCATATCCAGTTGAACGTGAATTTCAATAAACATATGTACAGAAATGAGACACTTTTAACGTAAAATGAATGAAACGCGGTCATTGACTCGTGGGCTCATAGATAATGGGATCTAATTATCGACGAACGCGTCAACGGTTAAGCCAGAAAATCTTAATCCAATAAAATGGAGGTGCATGTCAAGTAGGCAGGATTCTCAATTTTTTTTTACAGGGCAGGATTCTCAAGTTGTGTTTAGATTCCAAGTCAGATGTTTGATCAGATGTCAGAAGGGGTTTTTAGACACAAATAAAACAACAAATTACAGATTCCGCCAAGAAACTGCGTGACGAATTTTTTGAGACTAATTAATTTATTATGAGCACATGTTGGTCACTGTAGCACTTATGGCTAATCATGGTCTAATTAGACTCAAAAGATTCGTCTCACAATTTCTGTCATAACTGTGCAATTAGTTTTTTTACATCTATGTTTAATGCTTTATTTATGTGTCCAAAGATTAGATGTGATGTTTTTAGGAAAAGATTTTAGGAACTGAACAGGGCTGGACGCAAACAAAGCAACATCACGCATTGGTGTTTCAGATAGCACCTAGGACGCGAGACAGAAGGGATAGATGCAACCGTATACTATTGTTCGACCGTACAAAGTACCCCAACGATGTACTGCTTATTAACTAATTTTGGAGAATCATGTGGACTCTTGCTTTAATTAATCAGCAGGTAATCAATAAACAAGGCAGCCACTTGCATATATAGAGTGAGAAATTTCACTGAAATTATGAGATTGGTTATGGCCATGTCGGTCTATGATTAAGTGTGTGCTTAACATGAGAGCTGATTTTAAATTTTAGAATTTGGTTTTGGATTAACTTTAGAGTTTGTTTTTGTCAGTTTGGTTGTCCAGCTCTGTTTTTATAGTTGCTAAATAAAAGTACAAACAAAAAGATCTATGGCTGCTTTAGTCTCGTTTTCTTGTCACCAGGAGGAATAGAGGAATTAGAGAACTGATTGGCGCAGAGCCATAAATTGTCACGTTAAAATTTAGGTATGCCACAATTGTTTAGGTAGTTCTTTGGATGGTTGCTACAACTATGACAAGTCATACTTCATTAACTAATTGGTCAATGCAGCCTACACTTTAGTTTTACTTTAAATCATGAGACTACTCAAGTCTCAAACGTGGAATATTGGAGTAGGTTGTAGTTTTGTCATCCAGGATTTGAACTCAAGACCTTTGTCTTTGATACTATGTTAAGTTGCATGCATCGATCAATATAAAAGCATAAAAATACGGGCAGTTCACTTTATACACTCCAACGTATCCTAGTTAAGATGTGATTAATTGTCACGCAGTTGGTTATAAAAAACAGTGTACATACTAGTGCCGCACAAGATTTTCAAGATTTTTAATATAAAAACTTTTATACCAAATATACCGTTTAGAAACTCAAAAAACGTACATCTATAATCGATAAACGACAATTAGAAAATATCGTTGCTACTACACAACATGCTCATTCGGACGATCGAGCAGCTAGCTATGGTCCAAGTTTGTGGGCTGATATCATATTGCAATTGATAATAGACACAAACGGATGGGATGTTATTGATGTTAAATTGGGAGTTCATTGCCTGGGAATCTGTAACAGTGCCAATGCCTTCTTTGAGCAAGTTCAATAGTATAGCAAATTACTAGCTCTAATTTATCTATAGTCAATCTAATTGTCAATTAATACAATAGTTACCTACAAAACATCAATACATGGTCCCACATGTCATACACATATTTTGTCTTGGAGTCCACGTACAGCTAGCTATAAATTAGTAGCTCACATCTCTTCTCTCTCTACTCTTATCTCTCTAAATTATGCTTATAGTATGCTATTGTACCTGCTCTTAATCGTACTCCATTATTCTGGACATGACAGTGTTACATACAATTAAGCATGTGCCGGCACAGCATTATATTGCCGCCATTTGTCAACCGATCATGTGGAAAAACATGCAGGCATTGGTCGTGAAAAACCAGCGAATAGCCATCGCCATTTTGAAATGCACGAATTTTGGGCCAATAGGGATCAATATGGACCTTTGCAATAAACCTCGTGTGTTAAATCTGTAGCCCTATATTAAGTGAATCTAGACGCACACACTGACCATATACACCAATCAGTTGATGAATCTAGATAAAATCATAAATTCTTAAAATATGGAATGGAGTAAGTACTAGTTTAAATCTACGATGTTGTCAGCGTTTTGTCAAATTTTTTGCATTTCTATGAATTTAATCCTCAACACACCTGCTTTCTAGTATTAATCAAGTAAAAGTTTGTACGTCAGTTTGACAGTTGCTATGCTATATATGCTTTTGAGGTCCTGTTATTTATTAGGTCAGTAACCGGCATGAAAAACATAGCAGTAAATTAATATATTATTAATTAATTATTAGATATAAAAAATCAAAATTGATTTTAAAGAATTTTTATAAAAATTTTTAGTAAAAAAAATATACTTATTTTGTGTGCACGAAAAACAAGAGAATTTAGGTTACGAACGGCATGAATAGCCTTTAATATTAATATATAAAAAATGCATATGCTACTCTAGAAATGTGTGGTATGCTCGAACACAGGAACACCTATCAAATTAGCCTTTAAAAAACTACAGGTAATCTCCTATCAGATCTCCCAAAAGAGAGAAAGGTCATGGCACTCTAATGAATAATGCCCACGTTCTTCACCTAAAAGTTGCACCATGATTAATGATTATTAGTAGATCAGTGCTCATGGTTATTCCTTCATGTCCATCATATATCGTTGTGGCTCATCAAGGTGGATTAATCAACAAATTAACACCCATGCCTAATTGTCTAGGGCAATATGGGGTGTCTCACATGGATATATCTGGCACTATCTGCACTGCCACTTTACACTCCAGCTGATGACAGGGTTACTACGTGTTCAGCTGCCGTCGCTGTTTCGTTGCAAAGTTTACACTCCAATATCGTAGTGGTGGGGCCTCTCTCGTTAGCCGCCTCTTCACGCAGCGCGGATCATCGTTATTCGCCATTGAAAATTTATCGGTTCTCTTATTTGTCTCCCATGCATTGTCTAATACTACTTTCATATTTTTTATATGATACCATTAAAGTTTGGTCTATATTTGACCACTTAACTAAATAAACCAAATTTTAACACAAAACTAGTTCACCCGCGGTACCATCAGCGCCTATCTGTAGCCTCCGGTCTTTAATAGATAACGATAGCGATGACCATTTTTCACATGTAGACAATTACATTATTATTTATTTTCTTGTTTATGAACAAATGTACTTTAAGTATAAATTATTATATATTTGCATTAAATTTTAAATAAGATAAACGATCAAGCATATACTTAAAATTTAGTTAATGGTGCCATCTATTAGAATTGAAGGGGTATCTTTCACTAGGTTTTTAACTCTAGCCACAATTTTCCGTATAAATGTTCTAATGTTATGTGTTTTGTCTAAAACAATGATTATTGTAGTAAAATGTGTAGTACTAAACTTCTCTAGAATCTTAGTCCTCGTTTTTGACGCTTATAAGCCAAAATTTAAATTTTATAACTTAAATTTTGATTTAACTTTTGGGGAGTTTTCACCGTAATTTCTCTTTTAAGTCGTTACCTGAAAAGGTTTACCTAAAATCATTTTTAGTCATTACTAAATTGCTTTACTTATGTTTAATTTCAGCAAAAAGCAATGAAGCTGTCACAAGAAATTCAACTGGACTCTTCGGAGGCCCGGTGAAAAAGATATTTTTCACGTCAATCTTCATCAGTAACGATCGGGCCGGCGCGTGGCCTGCAGGCTAGAATTGGGCTGCATTTCAGACTTTCCTTCTACAAGGGGAGCTAGCTTGGGCTGCTTTGTTTTGACTGTCTAAAACATAAATCCCAACTCGATTGATCTATCCATACAAAAGTCCAGAATCCACACCAGGATGTCAGCACCCTGTTCATCCCAAAACAGAAGCATCCTGCTCGCAGCAGGATGAAAATGATCGGAAATGGTACAGCGTTTTTTATGTTTATAAATTTAAATGTTTGTTTTCGCTGAAATTAAGTATACAATTATGGGTACAACTCTTTATACATGATCTTATTGAGTATTTTGTTATGATTTGATTTATTACTATAGGAACTTTAAGCAAAATATTTCAAGAAACTCCGGATTTATGTCAAATAGTCATTCTCACATTGCATGATGATAAAAAAAACATAGTTATTAATGATAGATTGACCATTTATATATATGTGTGTAAACTTTCTATGCAGAAACTGTATATAGGCTACGTGTAATGAAGGTCCAATGAAATCAGATTGATCTATGTAATGTAAGCATGCACATGCACGTGCAAGAGAAAAACACAGTCGGTTTTGTGGATTTTGCGCGTGTAGTGCAGGGCCACTGTGGCTTGGTGCTACAATGGCCGTGCACTCCAATCAACTTTTGCTATCGAATTCAAATCAGCTAGTTGTGGCGGAGTTCATCGGGAATAGCCAAAATAGAACCAGGGTTGAGAAAATTTTGAATAACAGATGAAACAGTAGTATTTTGAGATGGAGGGTGGTACCGTGGTAGTATATAGCACCATCAAGAATTCAAGATGACTTACGCTTAGGGGAAAACCATATCTTCAGTTTCAAAGGACGAGGGCCAAAATGCCAAAAAGAAGGGTGAAATCACAATTGTATTCCAAAGCAGGGTTAAGAACACAATTATCCCTATCATAGAGAGTAGTTAAGGAGAGATATCAGATTTTCCAAGCACATTTAAGTTTAACAATCCAGAGCAACACAATAATGTAAATGTCCAGTAAATGTTCTTAATTTCTACATATAAATGCATGGTTTTCGTTAATTAATTGTACTATGTATCAACATGCATGCATGCATCAACATGCACGGACACTTATGTTCAGTTATATACCTACCTTTTCTCAACAAACAAGATAGTTCTTCATACCTACGTATATAGCTAGAGAGCGTATGCAAAGCAACGACGTAATAGTTGGCTTATCTTGCAGAATGCACAAACAGCACCAACATAATATGTATTATGTATGCATGTACGTCGCAAATGGCAATACTAGCCTGCAACAAGATCTTTGGTGCGTACTGAAATGGATAATCTCTAGGAGTATTTTGTCTCAAAAAAGAGGTAGCGATAGACGTGTCAATATGTACAGTTTCCTTCGAGTAAAAGACAACAGGTATATCAAATGGGCAAAACAACACCAATCGCAGCAAGCAACTCGTCGAACGTGTGTATGTCTAGATTAGGCATCACCTCGAAAGCTTGTCTTCCTTCTCTAAGAGCCTTGCAGCAACTACTCCACCGCTGAACGAGAACTGTGTGCTCCTTCCTGACTTTACTCTTATCATTCACTGACCTACCTATCAGGTATACAGCCTACTTCTTCATAAGAGGGAACCTGAGCACCTCTGAAAATATAGCGCAGGACATAAATAGCATCTTCTGTAGGTCGGGTATTTTGACTCTTCCAACTTGCTGAACAGAATCATATAGGCTCAATGTCTTGTATATGCGGATTGGAGTTTCTTTGCTAATTTTTAGTTCAGATATATCGGCTGACATACCTCTAACACCATAGTTGGACTCAAAGGGAATGTTCTTCACCTTGTAATACTTCTTTCGCTCATTGCTTGCATAGTCTGGAACAATCTTAGGATCGAGGTCCGGGAATTTGTGCCACATCCCGTGTGACTTAAAAGCAACCAGATACAGATTGTGGTAATCAAAAAGGATGCGGACACGGCCATTAGCATGATTCAAGGCTAAATCACTTCCAGTTTTAGGAAATAACACGATCTCATAATAGCCTTGCATGCACACAGGCTTTCCCTCAACGGTTTCCATTGCTCTAGTTGTGATTCGAGAGATGATGCTGTTAATCAGAGAGGAATAGGTGTTTTTTATACTAGAACTCACCAAATCACCTATTGGGAAATGGAACTTGTCCGTCGCCATCCACTCCTCTCTTGATATATAATCTAGTTTCTGCTATGGCCCCCAATAGCATATCCTCTCAATCGATCGATCTTCAATTAGCCTGCATCATCACCACATCAATATAATGAATAGACGGATCATATCAAATATCACCATCATCATCGACAAAACTGTACTGCATCACTGTCATGCATGCATGGCACATCTAGAATATATATTAAATTATAATGGTATATTTACAAATAGATGAACTGTAATGGTATAATTCAAAACCTTAAAAATTGTAATGACATGGATCCAATTAACCCTAAATTGTAATGGCATATCTATAAATATATGAATTGTAATGGCATATTTTAAAACCGTAAAAAATATAATAGCATGGACTATCCAATTAACCATATTGAAGGGTTAATTGGGTCAGGTCATCGTCATCAGACGACGACAAGGAGATCAGTATATCAAAATGTATGTACGATGATCAATCAAATGATAAACATTACAATGAAGCATGCATATGGATTATTACTTAGGTGTTAACCCCCCCTACCCAGCGACCAGCGAGCTTGGCACGGCGCGGCCATGCCACACCTCGAAGCACACATCCTCGACGGCGCGAAGATGCGGTCGGCGCCGGCGCACGCCGCGTCGTTGCTGCCGTCGACGTCTGGTCACTGGAGGCGTAGGTCGCAGGCGTGACGATAGCCCATGGTGCGAGCAGCAAGGGGCTAGCGCGTGGTCGGCGCGGACGCACGGACACACGGAGGCGGTGCGGCCGCTCAGGGGAAGGCCGTCCGCCGCCGGCAGCTGCGCACCAAAGTCTCAGGCGGCATGCCACACCTCGAAGCACGCATCCTCGACGGCGCGAAGATGCGGTCGGATCCGGCGCACGCCGCGTCGTTGCTGCCGTCGACGCCCGGTCCACTGGAGGCGTAGGTCGCAGCCGTGACGGTAGGGCCATGGCGCGAGCAGCAAGGGGCTAGGGCGTGGTCCGCGCGGACGCACGGACACGCGGAGAAGTTGCGGCCGCGCAGGGGAAGGCCGTCCGCGCCGGCAACAGCGCACCAAAGTCTCAGGCGGATGCCACACCTCATGCACGCTTCCTCGACTGCGCGAAGATGTGGTCGGCGACGGCGCACGCCGTGTATGCATGCACGATGCTGCCGGCTGTGGATCTGGCCGGACGAACGGGAAGATCGAATAGCTAGCAGGTAAGTAACCCTAGCGAGCGGTACGGTGTGGAGAGCACCGTGAAGGTAAGCTAGGGCTCTGGCCTACCTGGATCTAATTAAGCTGCGGAACAAACCTCGATCGATTTCGCGAAATGGAAGCAACCAGCCAGGACAAGAGGAAAAAAATGGTGCGAAAAAATGAAGAGAGAGAGAGAAGTACCGGAGAGGAAGTACCGGAGGCGGAGGAGGAGAGGCGGAGACGGCGGCGTGCCATGGCCATGCCGCACGCACGCACTGCGAGTGTTTGTTTAATTGTTTATGTGCTCTACCCCTACCCAAGCAACGAATAGCAGTAGGCTGTCCGTGAGCGTGCTTGCTCAGTTAGTTGGACCGGGCCTTCCCAGAACAACCTTCCTTTTGTTTCGGCCCATTTCGGGTTAACACTTTATTATTTATATTTATAAAGTATTTACTTACTTCCTCAGAACTGTAATCTACGCACTCGCTAACTGCTGCTCCCTCCGTTTCATAATATTAGATGTTTGACTTTTTGCTTCCCATGTTTGATCATTTGTCTCATTCAAAAAAAATTATGAAATATTATTTATTTTGCTTGTGACTTACTTTATTATCAAAATAAATTTAAGCACGATTTGTTATTTTTTTATATTTGTACTAAATTTTTAAATAAGACGAATGGTCAAACGTTGCAACTAAAAAAATCAAACATCTTACATTATGAAACGGAGGTAGTAATGTTTAGGTCTGGTATTGTTCTTTCTAAAAAAAATTATGTTTAACTTAAAATACATTTAAAAAATAAGTTCAATATTAAATATGCTTTTGAGTAACTTAACCATCAACATAAATGAAAATTCATTTTCATGAAATTACAAGTACTGCATTGTGGAAGAGTAAATTAAGTAACTATGTGAATAAAAATTCACAAGTAAACACAGCACTTTTTTTTCTAATACAAGTAAATTCACATCATACAGTTACTAACTAGTTTTCATGTTATTACAAGCAGCTACAGTACTAGAGTACCTCTAAAAAATTGATAGAAATTCTAGTAATTTTCATAATAACTACGTCCCTAGAGAAGTAAAGAACAAGAATAAATCTAAATAATTTGATGGACATAGTAAATCCAAAGTCAAACATATACTAAAAAAGTTAATAATGTCATTTATTAAATACGAAGGGAGTACTTCTCGACGAGCTCATCTTTTGGTTTTGCTTATACTTATAAGCTAAAATTTAAATATTTAATCTTAATTTAGAGTTGATTTTAGAGTTTTTTTATTTTAGTTTATTTTTCAGTCTTTGCTTTTAGGTCATATGAATGTAGATATGATGGTAGGTGACTAAATAAAATTGATGTTCCGTTTAATTTCCTAGAGTGATTTGGGTCATTTAGTTATTACACTAATTTTAAATTTATACATTTTACATTGGCGTAGAAAGAATTTCATTTGTTTTTATATTAGTATAGATAGTTTTGTCAAAGTACTTGTTTGTTTCATGATATTTACTCTCTTAATCTCAGCTTTACATACGGGGAAATGATAACACGTGTTCAGTAACTATGGCGTCAAAAACAAACGCTAGCAAAAAAACTAACCCTGCCCTGTAACCACTTACATTCAATTTCGGCATGACAGCTAGCTTAAAAGTTTAATTATTTACACCACCGAGTTTAGCATAAGCTACAAGATCTGTGAAAAATATTCCAATAGCGTATAATTCTAATTCAATCTCAAGTTGTTAATTTACAAACACTTTCACACCCGCATCTTGTAAAAAGACTCTCAGTAGAGTATAATTCTAACCATCAACAAGGTTGACCAAACAACTTTCACCCGCATCTTGTAAATACCACAGCTAATCTCGTCCTCATTAGAGCCTCTAGTGAATGGGGTGAACTTCAAACTGCGACTGACGACATGATTCTGATGAATATTATGGGCATGGATATTCAATATCACATCTCTTTTCTGGACCTGCTACGACACGTCGCAGCAGCTGCACGACTCTGTCATCACCAACTGCGTTTGGAGAACCGACATCACTGTCATACAGTACAATATCATTCGGAACATCTGTTGTGCAAGCCGTAATTTTCCCATGAAAACTTCAGAATCTGACAGAATCTTGATCTCAACAGTGCCCTCCAGTGCTTCCTTAACACAAGCAGTTACAAGTTCCACCTCACTGAGCCTACTCTCCAAGGTTTCAGTCACAATCTTAAACCGACGAGTGTAGACTTTCATTTCAAGCAATCCTTTACTAAATTCCTTGTCATTGCACTCTTCATTCTCCTTAATCTTCAAATTTATCTCAAAAAATATTTCACCATAAAAAACAATTCCTCTAGTTGGTCCTGTGAGAATTATCTTCATTCTACAAGAAAAATTACACAAGACGTTAGCCATATGTCACACTAATGATATATATAAAATAAATGATAATTATCCATAGAATATAATAGTATTGTTATTATTTATTAACCACCTTAACCTGTACGCAGATTCATATTAAATTGATTTGCTAGCAACCTAGGCAAGAATTTGGACTGAGCTCATCAAATTCACACAATCATTTAATTGCAAATAATTATATATGATGACATGATCAATCAAATTAAAATATAATGACATGACTTAATATTTGAATACATAAAAAAAAGTAGGTATTTGTGTTTTGTATGAAACTAGTCCAAGTCATGCATATAGACAACTCAAATGTAGCTAGGTTAGTATGCCTTTAACTGTACATAACTGTAAAAAGAAATTAGTTCGATGTATTATGTGAATAGGAGAGATTAATAGTGTGAAGAGATACTCTTTAAAAATACCTCTGACTGGATAACTTGGCAATTGTTCCTATTGCGCCGGAAGATGGTGATGCAGTTAAAATCTAATCCATCTCTGACTATCACAGTCCCATATAGATTGATAGGGTAGGCCACATCCGATGATTTTACTTTCAGAGATATACATTTAACGAGCTAGTCAAAATGTGATACTCTGGGATAATTGCGTCTGTAAAACGCATTGGGACCATATTGCGCTGACAAAATTGAAAAATGGAGTTAGTTTGCAACAGGGAGAATAGTGTGTTAACAAAAGTATACGTTTGATAATGTCTCTAGAGGACAAAAAGTTTCATAAGGTAACAGGGTTGTCCTATCTTTTGAGCTGTTACGGAAATACAATTATGAAAATTATTTTAGTTGTTTCAGAAACAAAATTATTGCAGTTGAGAAAGTATCTGGCTACTTTTTAATCTTATATATACTTCAGAAAATCCACCACATACCTGTCCATTTGCTAAATAAGATCTATGAGGTCAGAGAGAGTATATGTTCAATAGCATACTGCATGGGATATTTTACAACTAGGGAGAAACTGAACTAAATCCATCGCAATATCTGCTCATCTTAGCAAAACCTAAACAGTATGAGCTGTCTAATTCTTCATATAACAGCTTACCTGTGTTTGGCTTGGACCTGCCCGAAATGAGAAAATTGATCATTTGCATCTCATCACAGGAGGCAACTACAATTTATCTGCTTGGTACCCCCCCCAATGGCCCCATCATCCCTGACATCGCATGATCTCCCTCCTCATCCACCACCCTGGCTCAAGGACACTAACATTTCAGGCCCCCACACCTAAATGTCACTCACCGTCGGTGTCTAGCCCGTCCAGTGCAAGGTCTCCAATGAGATATAATTTACTGCCAATTTGCATTTTGCAATCACTGGAAAAACAAGACCTAGCTGCTGGGGTACTAGCACTGACTATCTATGCCAAAAGTGACAAACAGTCCTTTTGGGCAGTGTGGCAAGTTATCAATTGCAAGATAAGGAGTGGCGAATGATCAAGAGCCATGTGAAGTGGCACATGATCAAATTTCTCCAGTCAGTGAGGATCCCATCTAGTGAATTTTAAGGTAGTTTGCTCCACTAAAAACATCTCCCAAATAGATACATGATAAGATATGAATCGGATATCTTTGATAGAAGGTGAGCAATCATTTTTTCTGTGCTTATTGCATTGTTTCCTGTTCATGTGCCTGAAACTATTGGCCTGCCTTCACTCCACGTGTTTGATTGGATTATCAAAATCATGTGCATAGTGGGTGTGCGTTGATTTATGGAATATTGCTAGAGATGAGCGTAATCTTGCAGTGTGCTAGAAAAAAATTGCAGTGTATTGATAACAACAATATGATAGACTGGAGTAATAGATTGTTGATGTGGCCATGACACATACTCTCCTTGTCAAGGTCGAAGATGGTGAGGTTTCGGAAGCAGGCGCACGTTGTAGTAGCTGATCCCTGTTTGGGGTCATGCTCCCAATACTGGGAAGCCAGAGCACTACTCCTCGCCCACCTCTCCTTCATCTCCGGCGTGTCCCGATAACTCGTCGGCCTCGGCCACCGGGGCTTCAAGCTCTGCTCCCGTCGCTTCTGTTTCGCTGCTTCCGCCGCCGCCTCCTCGTCGTCCTCCTCCACAAACAATGGCAAATCGAAGACATCCTCCACGGTGGTTCTTCAAACCTAATCCATATGTATATATATTAATAAAATTCATATGTATTTATACTAATAAAATTGAAACATATCGGAAAGTCGACGGATGGAACGAAAAGGCTGGAGAAAGGAATTATTTATATCAAAATAGTAGCAATAGTCTCCCACCTCTTCCCTCCTACACCGCCGCCACCGAGCTTGTGGTTGGGGTTAGGGAGCTTCGTGGTTGGGGTTAGGGACTTAGGGCCTGTTTGGGGAGCTGGAAATTCTGAGAAGCTAGCCGGAGATTCTGGAAACTTGAGATTCTAAAAAGTTGAGAGGGCTCTGTTTGGGGGAGCTTCTGAGAATTTGTTGGCTAGTGTCCTGAGAGGCTGA